>NC_142800.1:33847013-34111284 GCF_049724085.1 Artemia sp. Qi Xiang Cuo | reverse complement strand
CATATTGGGGGGATGTGGCATGAGGTCCCCTAGTACATATTCCATGGTGTTTGGGGACAATTGGTCGAGCCAGCCTGTATTTTCCTCTAATGGAATTTCTCTATGAGGACCTAGCTCAAATTTACTAGTAACATCACCTAAATATTCACGCATGAAACTATCTGCCCACTCTGGGTCCTCAAGCATGTCAATATCGCAAGTTAAGTCCTCCAGGCTGGCCATTTCCCCAAAAACATCGTTAAGGAACCCTCTATCCCACTCCATATCCTCTAGAACTAGTGTAGCTTCATCCTTTAACTCTGCTGGTGGTGACAGAATTGGTTCTGTAAATATAATTGCTTCATCACTCAATGGTGTCGCTGGTGGTGCTATATTTTTAATCTGTAGAAAAAAAAAGTTTTATTTTTTTATGTAAAATAACCATTTTTTTTATAGTTAATAAACTTTGTCAATTTCTCATAGTCACTGTCCCACTATCACCACCACCAGAACAATTAAAAGAATAAGAAAAAAAAGTTACATTGCCTTATGTCTTTCATAATGTCAACTGAACATGTTAAAAAATATATATTTTTTTTTTTAGTCGGGAAAATGTAGTCTTATTCTTAGAAGGGTAAGTTAGAACAAGAGAATGATAAGAAAAAACTAATGGTTTTATTCCAAAAATTTTTTAAAATAAAAATGCAAAATATGGATCCAATTCGAGTGTTTGACCCTCTTCATTATAACTTTCAATGAAATTTGACCATCGTTCGACTGACGCGGTATGCTGTATGAACACCTGCACCTCAGCTTCAGTTAACGGACACGAATCCCATATGTTGGAGGTTGGTGGTGTTACTTTGTCAATAATCCGTATTTTCCTCTGTCTTTTGCCAACGGATTTGTTTGAAGTTGACCTGGGCTAAATAAATGATTGTAAGAGAGAATAACTTTTTTCTCCATCCATATCAACAATTAAAGTGCAATTAAAATGTTGGATGGTCCTTTTTAGAGCCCCCCTCCCCCCTCCCGGGGAGGACCTTTGGGAACCGGGAGCTTCCTTCGAGGTAGGAGGATCGATACCCTTTCCGAGTTGGGGGTATCAAACTTCTCAACACTGTTTAAATAGAACACTCTCAAATTCCATCTCGAAAACACCTAAGTGTTTCAATGAAATGACCAAAAACAGGTTCTCCTAAATAATGTCTCTTGACATCGCTACGAAGATAGATTTAGAAATTATTCAAAAAACTTTTTTCATATGTCAATTGCTTATCGAAGATAGAAATCCTGCTATTTAAAGTCCCCTTTGCAAGAGACCCACTTAGAATTCAAAGCAGATTAAAGACTGATGGTGGATCTTATACCTAGCGTATGCATTCACATGACTTAGCGAAAAAATTTCCTTTTAAAAGTGCTTTTAAACTTTTAAATTGCACATCGTTTTTTTTTTCAAATAGTTAGTTTTTTTTTTGTTTAAAAGGAATATTGGAATTATGGCATTAGAATGCATCTTGGCTAGAAGTTACGAGGTATGGTTTTTTTTTGTTATAGAAATGCGTGATAAGCATTCCTTTATATACCGCTAATTTGGTTAATGAAAGAAAATGAAATAGTTTTTAGAAACAAATTTTTGAAAATAGGGATAGAAAAAAAAATTATGTATATACTTACAAATTCTGACTGGGCTTCTATATCTGAACTCCTTGGCAAAACTTGAAGGGGATCAAGCTCACAATCTTCAGTAGGCTGAGCTGAGACATTATATGAAGCAGTCCATTCCCTTTTCAAGTTCCTTCCAGCTGGCATGGAGCTAACACTGGGGTCAGAGGACCCTGTCATTAAAAGATTCGCGGCCATTGGCTGGTCCAGGTCATGGGTAGTTCTAGCAGCTAATTTTATAATTGATGGTATTGCAGCTTGCATTAATTTACCTTCACTATATCTTGACTTCTTTTCAGAAGGGGGGTTACTTCACTTGTACATTTAACTGAAAAAAAAGGGTAAGATATAGATTGAAAAAAAAAATGCATTGTTGTTTTGGAAAATAATTAATTTTATTTTAGTCATCTAATGTATTTTAAAAAATTTTTTTTTTTCAATTAAATAAATATTTATATTTTCCTTTATTATCAAAATAAAATATTCATTGTTACAAATTTAGATTTTTTAGAATGATTTTCAGCTCTTAAACTAAGGTAAGCAGCATAGATTCTAAATTGTTTTGGTTCTTCTTCTAAAGACTAAAAGCATCATTAGGCAAGCCTTACTCCCTATCTATGTACCCCATCCTTCCTGTCTGAGTATCTTGTAAAAGAAAACTTAAACCAAGCATTCTGTGAATTAAAAAAAAAAAATAACAATTATAATTTTTATCCACGCACTTATCGAAGACGAAAGAAGTCGTAATAGATTCTAAATTGTTTTGGTTCTTCTTCTTCTAAAGACTAAAAGCATCATTAGGCTACTATGATCTAAAAATATCACTGAAATATATTTTCCAGCAGTACATGGTAGTGAAATATAAGTAAGGAACGAACAGAAGATATGACAAGGAGGAATTTGCAACAATAACAACAATAAAAGAATCACCACTTTATTATAACACCCAATTAGCGATTGAGGGCTAAGCACTTTTCAAAAAAATACCAAAAAATGGTAACTTTTATTTATCAAAATAGCATCGTAAATGAAGACTGGCATGGAAGTATTTTCAAAAACATCCCTAAAAAAAACCCGCTGATCTTGATAAAAAGGAACTTTCTGTAACAATTAATACATTAAAAGAATCAACATTTTATTCTAATCCTAAATTACCGATCGAAAGCTAAGCACTTTTTTCAAAAACATCTCTAAAAAGGCCCACTGATCTTGATAAAAATCGCACCGTAAATTTCAGCCTATAAGAGAACTATTTAGAGGTTTCAGCTCCTAAAAACAATAGGCTTCTAAGTACATAAGTACCCTTAGTTCTAGTGTAAGGAAATAATTTCTTACTTAAATTAATGACAAGACAATTTCTTTTTATTATAATAATAGAAAATTTTTACTCACCAGAAATTGCTTAGAATTATCCATTTTCTATGTAAATGATTACAAAAAATGTCACTAGTGTTATTTTCAATAAACTATCCAAAAGTGTTGAAGAATCTAATTTGAAACTTGAATATATACAAAAAATAATTTTCAACTAAAAAAACACACAGGTTTTTCCGACACGGATTTAACCTAAAAAAAAAAACTTGTATATCATGAAATAGAAATTCAGTTAATTGTGTCAGAAAAACTTGAATCAAAACAGATTATACCCAACCTGTTTGGTACGGGAGCGTACGCAAAGTATATAGCTTCAAGCAAATTCAATATGATATTTCAAATTGCTATAGCTTCTATAGAAATGGTACCTCTTTGCAAATGACCCTGATAACCCAATGCATTGAAAACCTACACACATATCCATGCCTCAGGCTTGTGAAAGTGCATGTAAGTTTTCAATGCATTGGGGCTTTACTGTGGGTTTTCTTGTAGGTTTTCAATCTATTATCCCCTTACTACTATTATTCCGTATATGAAAGGGGCTGTCCCCTCCTCAACGCCTCGCTCTTTACGCTAAAGTTTAACTCTGTCTCACAACTTTATTTTTTAAAACAATAAAAAACTTTAGCGTAAAGAGCGAGGCGTTGAGGAGGGGACATCCCCTTTCATATACGGAATAATTACATTTCAACTGAAATGTAAGAAGGAATATAAGAACTAAAAACGAACAGAAATTATAATGTATGTGAGGGGGTTCTCCCCCAAGTCAATACCTCGCTCTTTACGCTACAGTTTTTTTTAGTGCTTTCAAAAGAGCTATCTATTCTAATTAAACGGCCTTTATGATTCAGGGGTTTGGGGCTGTCCCCTCCTCAACGCCTCGCTCTTTACGCTAAAGTTTGACTCTGTCTCACAACTTTATTTTTTTAAACAATAAAAAACTTTAGCGTAAAGAGCGAGACGTTGAGAAGGGGACAGCCCCTTTCATATACAGAATAATTACATTTCAACTGAAACGCTAAAGTTTTTTATTGTTTTAAAAAATAAAGTTGTGAGACAGAGTTAAACTTTAGCATAAAGAGCGAGGCGTTGAGGAGGGGACAGCCCCTTTCATATACGGAATAATTTCTATTCGTTTTAAGTTTTAATTATAAAATATAATTATATTATAGAATAAAAATTCTTTCACTTGTAGGGGCCCCTCTTTAAAAAATCGAGTAAATTTTCTCAGGCTCGTAGCCTTTGATGAGTAATACTAAACTTAATAAAATTTATATATTCAGAATCAGCATTATAAACACATTCTTGTGATACATTTATTGACATCAAAATTCTGTTTTTAAAAGTTTCGATTACTATTGAACCGAATCGCTTGTTTTTTTATTGTTTTTTTTTTACATTTCAACTGAAATGTAAGAAGGAATATTAGAACTTAAAACGAACAGAAATTATAACGTATGTGAGGGGGTTCTCCCCCAAGTCAATACCTCGCTCTTTACGCTACAGTTTTTTTAATGCTTTCAAAAGAGCTCTCTATTCTAATTAAACGGCCTTTGTGATTCAGGGGTTTGTGAATCAAAATTTTTTTAACTTTTAACGTAAAGAGCGTGGTATTGACCAAGGGGAGAACCCCCTCATATACTTAATAACGTATACGTAATAAAAAAACAATAAAAAAACAAGCGATACGGCTCAATAGTAATCGAAACTTTTAAAAACGGAACTTTGATGTCAATAAATGTATCAAAAGAATATGTTTATAATGCTGATTCTATATATATATATTTTATAAAGTTTAGTATTACTCATCAAACGCTAGTGGCCTGTTAAATTTTACTCAATTTTTAACGAGGGGGGGAAACATCCCCTATAAGCGAAGGAGTTTTAATAAAAATCCCATTGTTAGATTAAACGTATCAGAAGACCCTACTTCATTGGTTTCAAGCTCATATCTGCAAAAATCTGCAACTTTGTATTTTTTGCCAGAAGAAAAATATACGAATATAGAAGTTAGTTACGTAAGTTAATTTGTAAAGACACCCATTTAGCAAAAGAAAAGTAAAATTTTTATGCAAATAAAAGCTGCATTAAATAAAAAACGATCAGAAATTAAATAAAAAAAAACAAGTTTTTTAAACTGAAAGTAAGGAGCGACATTAAAACTTAAAACGAACAGAAATTATTCCGTATATGAAAGGGGCTGTCCCCTCCTCAACGCCTCGCTCTTTACGCTAAAGTTTGACTCTGTCTCACAACTTTATTTTTTAAAACAAAAAAAAACTTTAGCGTAAAGAGCAAGGATTTGAGGAGGGGACAGTCCCTTTAAAATACGGAATAATTTCTGTTCGTTTTAAGTTTTAATATCGATCCTTACTTTCAGTTTAAAAAACTTGTTTTTTTATTTAATTACTAATAAAAACGTTCGTAAATAAAATTAAATAGGTTTCGAGAAAGCCATTTAACCAAATAAAAGTAAAATTAATATTCATTTTTTTTTATTATTCATGTACGGTGAGTCAAAATCAAAACCTTCATTAATTCAAAAAACGTTCAAAAGTTAAATAAAAAAAAACAAGTTTTTTTTAACTGAAAGTAAGGATCGACGTTAAAATTAAAACGAACAGAAATTATTCCGTATATGAAAGGGGTTGTCCCCTCCTCAACACCTCGCTCTTTACGCTAAAGTTTGACTTTCTCGCAACTCTTTTACTCTTTCACAACTCTTTCACAACTCACAACTCTTTTAATATGCCTTACCACGGGCCAGTGACCTATTACTATGAACTCTACATGGGTTGGCAGACAGGTTTTCTATTATGACACTCATTTTTTGGAGGTCAAACTCATGGATACATGCTTATTTTTTTTTATTTTTCTTAAACTGGTATTTTTTCAATGAAGCCCATAACAATTTGCAGAAACCCGTGAATGTAGGACTGAAAGTCCCTTCGTAGTATATCTGAATCCAATTACTAATCAAGTTAGTGTGACCGCCATTTTTTGATCTGGTTAGGTGGGTATAATCTGGTTTGGTTCGTTATTGTGAGAGGGTTACTCAATTTACATCTTAGTGTTAACTGGGCTTTGACTTAGTCTAATTGCGTAGGTACTAAAGGAACATTTGAAGGTGGAGAAAAAAAGGGGTAATTAGTGATTGGATAATTTTAACAAGAAATGACTGAAAAGTGTTTTGGAGGAGATGGGATGAATGTGTACTGTATAATACACAAGTGATGATTTGCACAGTGTTGTCAATTTTAAATAGTTTAGAAATAAAAAAAATTGACAAGAAATGGCTGAAAAGTGTTTTGAGGGAGTTGAGTTGCACGAGGGTTGACTTGCACGAGGGTTCAGTTACATGCGGATTCAGTTACACGGGGATTAGTTAAATGGGGTCGAGTTGCACGAGGATTCAGTAGCAAGGAGGTTTAGTTGTACGGGGGTTCGGTTATACAGGGGTTCAGTTACATTGGGGGTTCAGTTGCACGGGGGGGTATCCGCTATAAAAAACACTTCTTTCTAAACAAATACGAACATTTTGAAAAGCAGACAAAAAATTGGACACTAAAATCAGAATTATTTGATTAACATTTAAAAAGGGGTAATGAGATATGTGATCTGTATAATACAAAAGTGATGTTTGATAAGTATTGTCATTTTAACATAGTATCTAAAGTTCCCTTCGTTCCCCCATTTCTGAGGGCAGGGAGGGGAGGGGTCAATTATGGAGGGAAAACATCTGCATCAAGGGGAAGGCTCAGAGATCCTTCGTTCCCACATTTCCGAGGGCAGGGGAGGGGAGAAGGTAATAGTATTCCAATACAATAATTCAAGCATAATAGAATTTATGCTCCTAGTGGAAGCTCGTAAAACCCTTCCCCTCCCCGCGCTAGGATTATTGCCTGGCTGTACCTCTAAATACAGAGAATTAAGGTGATAGTATTCCGATACAATAAGTCAAGTATACTAGAATTTATGCTCCTAGTGAAAGCTCGTAAAACCCTTCCCCCTCCCCGCGCTAGGGTTATTGCCTGACTGTGACAATATATATAAACTCTAAATACAGAGAATTAAGGTGATAGTATTCCGATACAATAAGTCAAGTATAATAGAATTTATGCTCCTAGTGGAAACTCGTAAAACCCTTCCCCTTCCCCGTGCTAGAATTATTGCCTAGCTGTGACAATTGATATTACCTCTAAATACAGAGAATTAAGGTGTTTATTCTGTGTGATTTTTTCTTTACTTGGTTGACTCGTAAAACCCTTCCCCCTCCCCGCGCTAGGATTATTGCCTGGCTGTGACAATGGATATTATCTCTAAATACAGAGAATTAAGGTGATAGTATTCCGATACAATAAGTCAAGTATAATAGAATTTATGCTCCTTGTGAAAGCTCGTAAAACCCGTCCCCCTCCCCGCGCTAGGATTATTTCCTAGCTGTGACAATAGATATTACCTCTAAATACAGATAATTAAGGTGATAGTAGTCCGATACAATTAGTCAAGTGTAATAGAATTGATGCTCATAGTGGACACTCGTAAAACCCTTCACCCTCCACACGCTAGGTTTCTTGCCTTGCTATGACAATGAATATTACCTCTAAATACAGAGAATTAAGGTGATAGTATTCCGATACAATAAGTCAAGTATAATAGAATTTATGCTCCTAGTGGAAGCTCGTAAAACCCTTCCCCCTCCCCGCGCTAGGGTTATTGCCTCGCTGTGACAATGGATATTATCTCTAAATACAGAGAATTAAGGTGATAGTATTCCGATACAATAAGTCAAGTATAATAGAATTTATGCTCCTAGTGGAAACTCGTAAAACCCTTCCCCTTCCCTGTGCTAGGATTATTGCCTAGCTGTGACAATTGATATTACCTCTAAATACAGAGAATTAAGGTGTTTATTCTGTGTGATTTTTTCTTTTCTTGGTGGACTCGTAAAACCCTTCCCCCTCCCCGCGCTAGGATTATTGCCTGGCTGTGACAATGGATATTATCTGTAAATACAGAGAATTAAGGTGATAGTATTCCGATACAATAAGTCAAGTATAATAGAATTTATGCTCCTTGTGTAAGCTCGTAAAACCCTTCCCCCTCCCCGCGCTAGGATTATTTCCTAGCTGTGACAATGGATATTACCTCTAAATACAGAGAATTAAGGTGATAGTATTCCGATACAATAAGTCAAGTGTAATAGAATTTATGCTCCTAGTGGAAACTCGTAAAACCCTTCCCCCTCCACGCCCTAGGGTTATTGCCTGGCTGTGACAATGGTTATTACCTCTAAATACAGAGAATTAAGGTGATAGTATTCCAATACAATAAGTCAAGTTTAATAGAATTTATGCTCCTAGTGGAAACTCGTAAAACCCTTCCCCCTCCACGAGCTAGGGTTATTGCCTGGCTGTGACAATGGATATTATCTCTAAATACAGAGAATTAAGGTGATAGTATTCCGATACAATAAGTCAAGTATAATAGAATTTATGCTTCTAGTGGAAGCTCGTAAAACCCTTCCCCCTCCCCGCACTAGGATTATTGCCTAGCCGTGACAATGGATATTAACTCTAAATACAGAGAATTAAGGTGATAGTATTCCGATACAATAAGTCAAGCATAATAGTATTTACGCTCCGAGTGGAACCTCGTAAAACCCTTCCCCCTCCCCGCGCTAGGATTATTGCCTGGCTGTGACAATGGATAATACCTCTAAATACAGAGAATTAAGGTGATAGTATTTCGATACAATAAGTCAAGTATAATAGAATTCATGGTCCTAGTTGAAGCTCGTAAAACCCTTCCCCCTCCCCGCGCGGGGATTATTGCCTAGCTGTGACAATGGATATTACCTCTATATACAGAGAATTAAGGTGATATTATTCCGATACAATAAGTCAACTTTAATAGAATTTATTATACTAGTGTAAACCCGTAAAACCCATCCCCATCCCCGAGCTAGGATTATTGACTCGCTGTGACAATGGATATTAACTCTACATACATAGAATTTAGGTGATATTATTCCGATACAATAAGTCAAGTATACTCGAATTGATGCTCCTACTGGAAGCTCGTAAAACCCTTCCCTCTCCCCGCGCTAGGATTATTGCCTAGCTGTGAAAATGGATATTACCTCTAAATACAGAGTATACAGGTGATAGTATTCCGATACAATAAGTCAAGTCTAAGAAAATTTATGCTCCTAGTTGAAGCTCATAAAACCCTACCCACTCTCCCGTACAAGGATTATTCCCTAGCTGTGACAATGGATATTACTTCTAAATACATAGAATTATGGTGTTAGTAATCCGATAAAATAAGTCAAGTATAATAGAATTTATACTCATACTGGAAGCTCGTAAAACCCTTCCCCCTCCCCGCGCTAGGATTATTGCTTAGCTATGACAATGGATATTACTTCTTAATACAGAGACTTAAGATGATAGTATTCCGATACAATAAGTCAAGTATACTAGAATTGATGCTTCTAGTGGAAGCTCGTAAAACCCTTCCCACTCACCAAGCTAGGATTATTGCCTAGCTGTGACAATGGATATTACCTCTAAATACAGAGAATTAAGGTGATAGTATTCCGATACAATAAGTCAAGTATACTAGAATTTATGCTCCTAGTGGACGCTCGTAAAACCCTTCCCCCTGTAAAATCTAAGCTAATAAGGGTTTTTGACTGTAAACTCTAGTTTGTTGCAAGAAAATTATGGAAAATACAATTCTCTGGTTCAAATGTGAAACTTAAGTCCTTTTTTGGATTTAAAAATAAAAATATATCCATAAAATCTGAACTAAAAATTCAATATTTTTTTCATAAAAACAAAATATTTTTTTTTTAAACTTCGAAATTTTTCAACTTTATTTATTTTTTTCTTTTTGTATCTATCCTAAAATGTCAAAGTATGCTTGCCGCTCTAACAATTGCGCTTTATGATTGGTCAAAGACACGATGTGGCTTTCCCACTGATATTCTATGACTGCTTATCGTCACTACCTAGTCTACAGCATGTATTAAATCAGTATTTTTTACACAGTGGAACGATAAACACATAAGTCATATCTTTTAAAAAAGAAAGTGAAGATGGAACATTTTAATAGAGTGTGTTCACATAACAAGGCTATTGTAGCATTGAATGCCGACAAGGAGAAGTATTTAAACTATGAAGCAAGTACAAGTGGTAGCACTATTGGAAATGTATGCATGCATTGTTATGACGGTAAGGAATTAAATTTCTTTGGGATACCGAAAAAATTCAACTCTTATGATGGTGGTTATGCGAGATTGAGATTTCCAGAGATGATTGCACTCAAAGAAAATGCTAACATAAAAATAATTGTTGATGATAGAGGACGACTCCTTGCTACTGCTGCAGGTAACACATTACCTACGGATACATCCAATCATCAGCTTTCGGGTATTAGCATTCAACGGAAGGCTAATAAAAGAAAGGCCTACTCTGCTACTAATATCGTAAACCATATCTTGTTTACGTGCCGAAGCTGCTACCTGTGTAAAAATAATGTGTTAATAGACAGTGAAATTGCAAGACAAATAAAAATGGCATTGTCAAAAAATATCACTACGGAATATAAAGATGAAACGATGAAGAACAAAGCACCAACAAACATTACTGGCATTGATCAAACAGTCAATGAATCAAATAATAGCAAAGACGAAAAGCATATTGAGCCTGTTCATGAGACACCAGTAAAAATTTTGTATGATTCAAAATGGAATAATGATTATTCTACTGATTACGAACTAAGAGACGACAATAACTACAATATCAAGAGAGAACATGGTGAACTATTTTATGGAACAGATTCAAAATGTCCAAAGTTAATCATTGATATTAATAATGTATCATAATATATTTTTGTATTAATATTCTACATAGCATTATTTCATTAAAAATATTATATTGTTACGTGTTCATTATTTTTTAGAGTAAGGTAGCTTATCAAGCGTTTAGAATGTATATTAAAACATCGGAGATGTAGGAAAAGGAATTTGCGTACATCTATTCTCCAGACACACCATTTCCATAAAATCTTAGATATAAAGGGTTTTGACTGTAAACTCTAGTTTTTTTTTTGTAAGAAAATTATAGAAATACAATTCTCTGGTTCAAATGAGGAACTTAAGTCTACTTTTTGATTGAAAAATAAAACTATTTCCGTAAAATCTGAGCTAATAAGGCTTTTTCACCCGTAAACTCTAGTTTCTTGTAATAAAATTATGTAAAATACATTTTTGTACGTATCTTAAAATGACAAAATATCATTCTTGAATTCACCTCTTGGATACACAATACAGAAATAAAAAAAAAATGTAATACTTCCCCCCAAACTCAAATTTTCCGAAATTCTACTATAGAAGCTTTTAAAATATTTATAAAGCACTAATAGATAGAGTGCTAAAACATCAGGCATGACGTCAGAGTACACCGTTATATCACGGGAAGTGGTTTTGAAAATCCCCCGTCCCCACAAACTCAAAAGTTTCCAATATTCTACTATAGAAGCTTTTAAAATATTTCTAATGCACTAGTAGATAGAGTGATAAAAACATCAGAATCGACTTCTGAGAACATGTTATATCACGGGAAGTGGTTTTGAAAATCCCCCTTCCCCCCAAACTCAAAATTTTCCAAATTCTACTTTAGAAGCTTTTAAAATATTTCTAAAGCACTAATAGATACAGTGCTAAAACATCAGAATCGACTTCAGAGGAAACGTTATATCACGGGAAGAGGTTTTGAAAATCCCCCTTCCCCCCAAACTCAAAATTTTCCAAAATTTTACTTTAGAAGCTTGTGTGTGTCTCTTTGGGCTTTTTGTGTCTCTCTTCGGACTGTGTGTATGTCTCTACAAATGTAGAAAAACCCGTGTGGGTGAGTTGAAATAAAAAAATTTTAACAAGAAATGACTGAAAAATGTTATTCTTTGGTTCAAATGTAGAAAAAACCCGTGTGAGTGAGTTGAAATAAAAAAATGTTTTAACAAGAAATGACTGAAAAGTGTTTTGGAGGAGATGGCTTGATTGACAGAAGGATGTATTAGCGAAGTTATAGTGGAGGGCGACAATGTCTTCAAAGTCAAGGCTATAAGAAAAAAGTTCCGAATATTTTTGTCGGTTTGTAGTTTACGCACTAATATCAATATCAGTAATGATTCTATTTGAACTTTCTCCAAGTTGATCAAATTGGTCTCTAAACGGTTCATTATAAAAAAATAGTTTGGGACATGAAAAATAAACAAAAATAAAGTATTTAAATCATTTTCAAAAATCAGAGAAGTTTTTTTTTTTTTGTGTTTAAGTTTTTATTTGTGTATGTGTTATTTTTGTTTTTGTGTGGGTGTGTGTAAGTTTTTTTTTTTGTGTGTGTGTGTGTGTGTGTGAGTTTTTTTGTGTGTGTGTAAGTTTTTTTTTTTTTTCTGTTTAAGTTTTTTTTGTGTGTGTGTAAGTTTTTTTGTGTGTGTGTAAGTTTTTATGTGTGTGTAAGTTTATGTGTGTGTGTAAATTTCTGTGTGTGTGTGTAAGTTTTTGTGGGTGTGTAAGTTTTTGTGTTTGTGTCTGTTTGTGTGTCTGGGTGTGTGTAAGTTTGTGTGTGTGTGTGTGTGTGTAAGTTTTTATGTGTCTGTGTAAGTTTCTGTGTGTGTGTGTGTGTGATTTTTGACCATAAACTCTAGTTTCCTATAAGAAAATTATGGAAAATACAATTCTATCGTTCAAATGTGAAACTTAGTTCCTATGTGTGTGTGTAAGTTTTTGTGTGCGTGTAAATTTCTGTGTGTGTATGTGTAAATTTCTGTGTGTGTGTGTGTGTAAGTTTTTTTGTGTGTGTTAGTTTTTGTGTTTGTGTAAGTTTTTGTGTGTGTGTGTGTGTAAGTTTTTGTGTGTGTGTGTAAGTTTTTATGTGTGTGTGTAAGTTTCTGTGTGTGTGTGTGTGTGTGATTTTTGACCATAAACTCTATTTTCATATAAGAAAATTATGGAAAATACAATTCTATCATTCAAATGTGAAACTTAATTCCATTCTCTGGTTCAAATGCAGAAAAACCCGTGTGGGTGAGTTGAAATAAAAAAAAATTAACAAGAAATGACTGAAAAGCGTTTTGGGGGAGATGGTTTGATTGGCAGAAGGATGTATTAGTGAAGTTATAGTGGAGGACGACAAAGTCTTCAAAGTCAAGACTATAAGAAAAAAAAGTTCTGGATATTTTTGTAAGTTTGTAGTTTACGCACTAATATCATATCAGTAACGATTCGAGGATGTTCCCCCATTTATCGATAATCAGGCAATTTTCTCAAGCTCTTGGTCAGAAATAGAGGCTGTTTCCAAAGATTTAGAATAAGAAAAAAATTGTCAGGTGTGGGACTCGAACCCACGACCCCATATAGGGTTGATGTTAGTGTTGTCAGTCAAAAGCTATGACCTTGAGAAAAGAGCTTGAGAAAACTACCTGATTATCGAAAAATGGGGGAAACATCCTCCAAAAGTCGACAGGAATGCTCCCCTCCAGCGCTTTCTCGAATATGTTGAATAAAATATGCAAAGTCAACATAGCTTTATTTCATTTTTCTAAAGTTAATTTAGACGAGGTTACGTGCGCGCACGTAACCTCGTCAAAATTAACCTTAAAAAAATGAAATAAAGCTAAGTCGACTTTGCATATTTTATTCAACATGTCCGAGAAAGCGCTGGAGGGGAGCATTCCTGTCGACTTTTGGAGGATGTTTCCCCAATTTTTCGATAATCAGGCAATTTTCTCAAGCTCTTTTCTCAAGGTCATAGCTTTTGACTGACAACACTAACATCAACCCCATATGGGGTCGTAGGTTCGAGTCCCACACCTGACAATTTTTTTCTTATTCTAAATCTTTGGAAACAGCCTCTATTTCTGACCAAGAGCTTGAGAAAATTGCCTGATTATCGATAAATGGGGAAACATCCTCGAATCACTACTGATATGATATTAGTGCGTAAACTACAAACTTACAAAAATATCCAGAACTTTTTTTTCTTATAGTCTTGACTTTGAAGACTTTGTCGTCCTCCACTATAACTTCACTAATACATCCTTCTGCCAATCAAACCATCTCCCCCAAAACACTTTTCAGTCATTTCTTGTTAAATTTTTTTTATTTCAACTCACACATACGGGTTTTTCAGCATTTGAACCAGAGAATGTACCTAAGTTTCACATTTGAACGATAGAATTGTATTTCACATAATTTTCTTATAGGAAACTAGAGTTTATGGTCAAAAATCACACACACACACACACACACACAGAAACTAACACACACACAAAAAATTACACACACACACACACACACACACACACAAACTTACACACACACACAAAAACTTACACAAACACAAAAACTTACACACCCACAAAAACTTACACACACACACAGAAATTTACACGCACACAAAAACTTACACACACATAAAAACTAAGTTTCACATTTGAACGATAGAATTGTATTTTCCATAATTTTCTTATAGGAAACTAGAGTTTATGGTCAAAAATCACACACACACACACAGAAACTTACACACACACATAAAAACTTATACACACACGCACAAAATCTCAGAAAAACACACACACAAACTTAAAAACAAAAAAAAACTTACAAACCAACAAACAATTACACACACACACAAAAATTTAAACTCAAAGAAAAAATTACTCAAACATACAAAAAAACACACACAAAAACAAAATTACACACACACACACACACACAAAAAAAAACTAACACACACACAAAAAAAAAACTTACACACACACCTAAAAACTCACGCACACACACACACACACACACAAAAAAAAAAAATTTACACACACACAAAAAAAAAAATTTACACACACAAAAAAAAACTTACACACACACACACACACACACAACTTACACATACACACATAAAAAATAACACAAAAAAAAAAAACTTCTCTGTGTGTTTAAAATGATTTAATGACATTATTTTTTTTTTTTTTTCTTGTCCCAAACTATTTTTTTTATCATGAACCGTTTAGAGACCAATTTTATCAACTTGGAGAAAGTTCAATTAGAATCATTACTGATATTGATATTAGTGCGTAAACTACAATCCGACAAAAATATTCGGAACTTTTTTTTCTTATAGCCTTGACTTTGAAGACATTGTCGCCCTCCACTGTAACTTCGCTAATACATCCTTCTGTCAATCAAGCCATCTCCTCCAAAACACTTTCCAGTCATTTCTTTTTAAACAAACATTTTATTTCAACTCACTCACGTGAGTTTTTTCTACATTTGAACTAAAGAATAACACTTTTCAGTTATTTCTTGTTAAAAATTTTTTTATTTCAACTCACCCACACGGATTTTTCTACATTTGTAGAGACATACACACAGTCCGAAGAGAGACACAAAAAGCCCAAAGAGACACACACAAGCTTCTAAAGTAAAATTTTGGAAAATTTTGAGTTTGGGGGGAAGGGGGATTTTCAAAACCTCTTCCCGTGATATAACGTGTCCTCTGAAGTCGATTCTGAACAGGTGTCTCATGAACAGGCTCAATATGCTTTTCGTCTTTGCTATTATTTGATTCATTGACTGTTTGATCAATGCCAGTAATGTTTGTTGGTGCTTTGTTCTTCATCGTTTCATCTTTATATTCCGTAGTGATATTTTTTGACAATGCCATTTTTATTTTTCTTGTAATTTCACTGTCTATTAACACATTATTTTTACAAAGGTAGCAGTTTCGGCACGTAAACAAGATATGGTTTACGATATTAGTAGCAGAGTAGGCCTTTCTTTTATTAGCCTTCCGTTGAATGCTAATACCCGAAAGCTGATGATTGGATGTATCCGAAAGGTAATGTGTTACCTGCAGCAGTAGCAAGGAGTTGTCCTCTATCATCAACAATTATTTTTATTTTAGCATTTTCTTTGAGTGCAGTCATCTCTGGAGATCTCAATCTCGCATAACCACCATCATAAGAGTTGAATTTTTTCGGTATCCCAAAGAAATTTAATTCCTTACTGTCCTGACAATGCATGCATAAATTTCCAATAGTGCTACCACTTGTACTTGTTTCATAGTTTAAATACTTCTCCTTGTCGGCATTCAATGCTACAATAACCTTATTATGTGAACACCCTCTATTAAAATGTTCCATCTTCACTTTCTTTTTTAAAAGATATGACTTATGTGTTTATCGTTCCACTGTGTAAAAAATACTGATTTAATACATGCAGTAGACTAGGTAGTGACGATAAGCGGTCATAGAATATCAGTGGGAAAGCCACATCATGTCTCTGACCAATCATAGAGCGCAATTGTTAGAACCGTAAGCATACTTTGACATTTTAAGATAGATACAAAAAGAAAAAAATAAATAAAGTTGAAAAATTTCGAAGTTTAAAAAAAAAATAGTTTGTTTTTATGAAAAAAATATTGAATTATTAGTTCAGATTTTATGGATATAGTTTTATTTTTCAATCCAAAAAAGGACTTAAGTTTCACATTTGAACCAGAGAATTGTATTTTCCATAATTTTCTTTCAACAAACTAGAGTTTACAGTCAAAAACCCTTATTAGCTTAGATTTTACAGGGGGAAGGGTTTTACGAGCTTCCACTAGGAGCATAAATTCTAGTATACTTGACTTATTGTATCGGAATACTATCACCTTTATTATCTGTTATTAGAGTTAATATCAATTGTCAGAGCTAGGAAATAATCCTAGCGCAGGGAGGGGGAAGGGTTTTACGAGCTTCCACTAGGAGCATCAATTCTATTATACTTGACTTATTGTATCGGAATACTATCACCTTAATTCTCTGTATTTAGAAGTAATATCCATTGTCATAGCTAAGCAATAATCCTAGCGCGGGGAGGGGAAGGGTTTTACGAGCTTCCACTAGGAGCATAAATTCTAGTATACTTGACTTATTGCATCGGAATACTATCACCTTAATTCTCTGTATTTAGAGGTAATATCCATTGTCACAGCTAGGCAATAATCCTAGTGCGGGCGAGGGGGGGGGAAGGGTTTTACGAGGGTCCACAAGGAGCATAAATTCTATTATACTTGACTTATTGTATCGGAATACTATCACCTTAATTTTCTGTATTTAGAGGTAATATCCATTGTCACAGCTAGGAAATAATCCTAGCGCGGGGAGGGGGAAGGGTTTTACGAGCTTCCAGTAGGAGCATCAATTCTAGTATACTTGACTTATTGTATCGGTGACTATCACCTTAATTCTCTGTATTTAGAGAAAATATCAATTGTCACAGCTAGGCAATAATCCTAGCGCGGGGAGTGGGAAGCGTTTTACGAGCTTCCACTAGGAGCATCAATAATATTATACTTGACTTATTGTATCGGAATACTATCACCTTACATCTCTGTATTTAGAGGTAATATCCATTGTCACAGCTAGGCAATAATCCTAGCATGGGGAGGGGGAAGGGTCTTAGGAGCTTCCACTAGGAGCATAAATTCTATTATACTTGACTTATTGTATTGGAATACTATCACATTAATTCTCTGTATTTAGAGGTAATATCCATTCTCACAGCTAGGCAATAATCCTAGCGCGGGAGAGGGGGAAGGGTTTTACGAGGTTCCACTAGGAGCATAAATTCTATCACCTTAATTCTCTGTATTTAGAGGCAATATCCATTGTCACAGCTAGGCAATAATCCTCGCGCGGGGAGGGGGAAGGGTTTTACGAGATTCCACTAGGACCATGAATTCTATTATACTTGACTTATTGTATCGGAATACTATCACCTTAATTCTCTGTATTTAGAGATAATATCCATTGTCACAGCCAGGCAATAATCCTAGCGCGGGGAGGGGGAAGGGTTTTACGAGTTTCCACTAGGAGCGTCAATTCTATTATGCTTGACTTATTGTATCGGAATACTATCATCTTACTTCTCTTTATTTAGAGGTAATATCCAGTGTCATAGCGAGGCAATATTCCTCGCACGGGGAAGGGGAAGGGTTTTACGAGCTTCCAATAGGAGCAAAAATTCTATTATACTTGACTTATTGTATTGGAATACTATCACCTTAATTCTCTGTATTTAGAGATAATATCCATTGTCACAGCCAGGCAATAACCGTAGCACGTGGAGGGGGAAGGGTTTTACGAGTTTCCACTAGGAGCATCAATTCTATTATACTAGAATTATTGTATTGGAATACTATCACCTTAATTCTCTGTATTTAGAGGTAATATCCATTGTCACAGCCAGGCAATAACCCTAGCGTGTGGAGGGGGAAGGGTTTTACGAGATTCCACTAGGAGCATAAATTCTTTTACACTTGACTTATTGTATCGGAATACTATCACCTTAATTCTCTGTATTTAGAGGTAATATCCATTGTCACAGCTAGGCAATAATCCTAGCGTGGGGAGGGGGAAGGGTTTTACGAGCTTCCACTAGGAGCATAAATTCTATTACACTTGACTTATTGTATCGGAATACTATCACCTTAATTCTCTGTATTTAGAGGTAATATCAATTGTCACAGCCAGGCAATAATCCTAGCGCGGGGAGGGGGAAGGGTTTTACGAGTCCACCAAGTAAAGAAAAAATCACACAGAATAAACACCTTAATTTTCTGTATTTAGAGGTAATATCAATTGTTACAGCTAGGCAATAATCCTAGCACGGGGAAGGGGAAGGGTTTTACGAGTTTCCATTAGGAGCATAAATTCTATTATACTTGACTTATTGTATCGGAATACATCACCTTAATTCTCTGTATTTAGAGATAATATCCATTGTCACAGCCAGGCAATAACCCTACCGCAGGGAGGGGGAAGGGTTTTACGAGCTTCCACTAGGAGCATAAATTCTAGTATACTTAAATTAGTGTATCGGAATACTATCCAATTAAGTCTCTTTATTTAGAGTGAAATCAAGGCAATAATCCTAGCGCGGGGAGGAGGAAGGGTTTTACGAGCTTCCACTAGGAGCATAAATTCTATTACGCTTGAATTATTGTATTGGAATACTATCACCTTCTCCCCCTCCCCTGCCCGCGGAAATGTGGGAACGAAGGGTCTCTGAGCCTTCCCCTTGATGCAGATGTTTTCCCTCCAAAATTGACCCCTCCCCTCCCCTGCCCTCGGAAATGTGGGAACGAAGGGTCTCTGAGCCTTCACCATGATTCAGATGTTTTACCTCCAAAATTTACCCCTCCCCACCCTGCCCTCAGAAATGGGGAACGAAGGGAACGTTAGATCCTATTTTAAATTAACAATACTTATCAAACATCACTTGTGTATTATACAGATCACATATCTCATTACCCCTTTTTAAATGTTAATCAAATAATTCTGATTATAGTGTCCAATTTTTTGTCTGCTTTTCAAAATGTTCGTATTTGTTTAGAATGAAGTGTTTTTTATAGCAGATACCCCCCCGTGCAACTGAACCCCCCATGTAACTGAACCCCTGTATAACCGAAACCCCGTACAACTGAACCTCCTTGCTACTGAATCCTCGTGCAACTCGACCCCATTTAACTAATCCCCGTGTAACTGAATCCGCATGTAACTGAACCCTCGTGCAAGTCATCCCTCGTGCAACTCAACTCCCTCAAAACACTTTTCAGCCATTTCTTGTTAATTTATTTTATTTCTAATCTATTTAAAATTGACAACACTGTGCAAATCATCACTTGTGTATTATACAGTACACATTCATCCCATCTCCTCCAAAACACTTTTCAGTCATTTCTTGTTAAAATTATCCAATCACTAATTAGCCCTTTTTTTTCTCCACCTTCAAATGTACCTTTAGTACCTACGCAATTAGACTAAGTCATCGCCCAGTTAACACCAAGATGTAAATTGAGTAACCCACTCACAATAACGAACCAAAACCAGATTATACCCACCTAACCAGATCAAAAAATGGCGGTCACACTAACTTGATTAGTAATTGAATTCAGATATAGTACGAACGGACTTTCAGTCCTACATTCACGGGTTTCTGCAAAGTGTTATGGGCTTCATTGAAAAAATACCAGTTAAAAAAAAATTAATAAATAAACATGTATCCATGAGTTTGACCTCCAAAAAATTAGTGTCATAATATAAAACCTGTCTGCCAACCCATGTAGAGTTCATAGTAATAGGTGCTTGACCCGTGGTAAGCCAATGTACCGGTTAAACTACACGCATATTCATGCCTCAGGCGTAGGGTTGATACTAATTGATGCCTTACTACTGGAGCGACGTTAAAACTTAAAACGAACAGAAATTATTCCGTATGTGAAAGGGGCTGTCTCCTCTTCAACACTTCGCTCTTTACGCTCAAGTTTGACTCTATCTCACAACTTTATTTTTTAAAACAATAAAAAACTTTAGCGTAAAGAGCGAGGCGTTGAGGAGGGGACAGCCCCTTTCATAAACGGAATAATTTCTGTTCGTTTTAAGTTTAAATGTCGCTCCTTAATTTAAGTTAAAGAAACTTAATTTTTTATTTAATAAATTTAAGAACAGCATATACAAATGCCTGTTAAAATTAAAACTAAAAACGACCAGAAACTACTATTAAAGGATAAATGAAACGCAAAACAAACGGAAATTAGATAAACAATCATAGACAAAAAAACACGCAATAAATAATAATACAAATCGATGAATAAATATTAAAGTGAGTAATGCTTAAAATGAATATGGAAATCAAGCTTGAAACGAAAAAAAATATTTTGGTATTGAAGTATAAATGAAACCCAAAATGAACAGAAATTAGATAAAAAATCAATGCAAACAAACATACAATCAATACTAATTTCAATTAATAAATAAATCTTAAAACGAGTGAAACTTCAATTGAATATGCAAATCAAGCTTGAAACGAAAAAAAATCACTAGAAACAAGAGTTTGGGTATTGCTTCCTTCTCTCACTGTAAAAGTCTAAAACCTACTGCGTCATGGCACTTTAATGAAAACGAATTGTATTACAAATATTTTCTTTTATACTTAATATTGAAAACAAACATAAAAATTACAGTAAAATTTTGAACTGATGAGCTTTCAGCAATTAATATCATTATATATCAAATGTTCAGTTTAATTTCCCACAGGCCACTCAGCGCGTCCCCAGGTGGCGGATAGGGGAACGTCCTTCAGATATGTAGGATACCTCCATAGGAGGCACGGACCTAGGGGAACCTATTTCCTGGGGGTCCATAATTGAAACTGGGACACCCTAGCCCGGAGGTCATAAATACAGGCGTAGGAGGAGGAAGGCCCCTAAGATGGACACCGTATAGGGCCGATCGGCGTGTGGACACCTCCCGGCGGTTACAAACCGTCCCCCAACATGGGTCAAATAGCTCGGTGCTGCAGAACACCGAACGGGAGGATCCCTTTCTAGAGGGACAGCTGTGAAGAGCAGAAGATCCAGAACCATGGACAATGACCTCTGCTAAGGATAGAGAGGAAAGGCACACTGCTATCCTGACAAAATGCCACAAAACTCCATCTCTTTTATATGAAATGGCAAAAAATAGAATAAGAACCTATACTACCATGTCCGGGGCAACCAACCGTCTGATTTTTTTTTATGATTATGATAATGTTTAATTACCGCGTCCGGGGCAACCGACGATTATTTAACCGATTTGACGACTCTCCAGTCAGAGAAGATACCAATATTTACCCCAAAGACATCACTTTCACTTGGAACGCTAAACATACAAACACTTGCTAAACCGGGAAAAAAGAAATTAATTTTAAATGAAATCGACCGCTACCATTGGGATATTATTGGATTATCAGAGACCCACCTTCCTTTAAATGGAACAGAAGCCATAAACGGGAACACCCTCATCACCTCAGGACGAAGCGACGGTGTTCACCGTCAAGGTTTTGGCATTCTACTCTCAGAACGTGCTACTTGCCATAAATCCATAAATCCATAAACTCTCTACTTGCCATAAATCCACTCTCAGAGCGTATTATTACCGCCCGTTTTAAAGGATTCATCGCTAACATTTCCATCATCGAAGTTTATGCCCCCGACTCTTCCCGGAGTGACCAAGATGCAAAACACGTCTACGATCAGCTCCAACACACCATAGACCAGGTACCCAAGAAGGATGTTCTGTTCGTCATAGGGGACTTTAACGCTAACATCGGACAATCAAATGGAGGTTTCGAAGAAAGGTTTGGAAGTCGTCAGTGCTGAATACAGTATCTTTGACCGGTGGTGATTTTGACTTAGACCAGGTTCTAGTCATGTCAGAACTCCGTATGCACCTCCGAAAACCCCAACCAACCAAGAAAAGAAACCCAAATCTCCTATCTCCTAATCTCGATCTCCTAAAAAACATCGAAACAAGAAACAAACATAAAACTGCTCTCTCGAATAAGCTGTCAAGCATCCAACTCTTGGGAATCCTAACCATTGAGGAAGTCGACCGTCTGGTGGATGAAATCACTTCAATCATCAGAGAAACGGCTAATGAAATCTTAGGAGTACAGTCCGACTCTGACAAACCACGGATCACACCCGAAATCATCAATATCTCTGCTGAAAAACGTATTCACGCCAACAAACAAGACCGACAAAGCCAGGATGAATACAAGAGGTTAAAACGTCTAGTAGAGAAAAAAATACGGCTGGCTCTGTGCCAATACGTCAACGACAAGTGCCATGAATGCGAAGACGCCTTAAAAAAAAATGACAGCCACTACATGTACAGAAAAGTACGGGAGTTGTCGAAAAAGAAACCCGCGGCAGCAACAACCCTGACAGATAAACATGGACAACTTATCACAGATTCTGAGGAGAAGTGGGAACGCTGGATGGGACACTTTTGCCAGAAACTGAACCCCATAATAACCCCTGATCCATCTATCCTACTGCCTTTTCAACTACCGGAGTACCCAGTAGATCCAAGTCTGCCACCATCACGAGAAGAGGTAGTTGCTGCTATATAATCCATGAAAACAAATAAAGCTCCTGGCCCAGATGGCATACAGTCAGAGCTACTTAAGTCGGACCCAGAAGAACTGGTAGACATCTATCATAAAGTCACAGTAGGCATCTGGGAAACAGCCCACTTCCCTAGATTTTGGGCGAAAGCCATGATCGTCCCCTTTTACAAATAGGGTGAAAAAGGCGACTGTAATAACTACAGACCAATTAGCATGACAAGCCAACCGACAAAGATCCTCACGAAAATACTACTTGACCGACTAAAATCCCTGACAGACCTCACTTTAGAGGAATATCAGACCGGCTTCCGAAGAGATCGGTCTACTATAGATCATGTATTTTCCACCTGGCAACTGATGGAGAAAAACATAGAAGTCGTAAAGGATTTGCTTTCACTTCTAATTGATTTTAAACAGGGCTTCGATTTAATATGCCTCAACGGGCTTTTGCACATACTTCTGCATTATGGAGTCCCCAAAAATATGATAACGTTGAGCAGAGATATGTATTTGAACTTCTGTAGCCAGGTTCAGACGCTTGATGGATTGACAGAAGAGTTACAGACGTCAGAAGGTATTCTTCAGGGTTGCCTCCTATCCCCTCATCTATTTAATCTCTTTCTAAATGCAGCTTTATCTCTTGCTGAAGCCACAGACGGTGCATCCATTGAAGGAAAACTTGTCGACAAATTAGCGTACGCAGACGACATCGTGAAAACTAACAGTCATGAACATCTCGTCCAAACAGACACAAACGAGATAGTGTCAGCAACCGAAGCCCTTGGGATGGTTGTCAATACAACAAAAACGAAACTCCTGCGGGTATCCAGAGACTCTGCACCAAGCGCCATACAGCTAACCATAAAAAGAAAGCAAGTTGAAAATGCAGAATCTCTTTGTCTACCTCAGCAGTCTTTTAACCTCTAACAACGATTGCTCAAAATCGACTGGGCCTTGCAACCAGCAGGTTCAAGAGCCTATCATCAATTTGGAAAAGTAAATTACTATCAAAATAACTGAAGGTCCGACTCTTTAACTCTCTCATAATCCCCATTGCTATGCATGCAAGTGAAACATGGTCAATTAAAGCTGATGACGAACGTCGAATCTCCGCATTTGAAACAAAGTGTCTCCGTCGTATAGCAGGGATCACCTACATCGACCATGTATCCAATGAAGACCTCCGTAAACTCCTCCACTGCGCATACACTATCATGGACCGAATCAGAAGTCAGCAACTCCGCTGGCTTCGTCATATCCAACGAATGTCATCAAATCAACTCCCCAAAATCACGTTTGAAGGATGGGTACATGGCACACTACCTCGTGGCCGACCTTGCAAGAGATGGTACGACAACTTCAATGGCCAGAACCTCCCCGAACTCCTGCGTCTTGCACCAGATAGAACCGAATACCGTCGCCATATTCAACGACTAGTGAGAAGAGAAGAAGCCCTAATACAGCCACAAAGGCCAGATGGGATATAAGTCAAGTCTTATCTGTAAAAACCTAAAGCCTACCGCGTCATTGACGCTTAACTGAAAACGAATTATATTACAAATATTTTCTTTTCCAGTTCTTACAGCATTGAAAATTAAATAGGATTACAGTGAAATAAAATCTTGAACTGATGGATCTTTAAACAATTAATATCATCATATATCAAATATTCAATTTGATTTTGTTTATACTTTCCAAGACTGTTCAAGACACATATAGTTTTCAGTAAAGTGCCATGATACAGTAGGTTTTAAACTTTTACTGTGGGTTTCATTTATTCTTTAATCGTAATTTCTAGTCGTTTTGAGTTTGAATTTTAACCGGTATTTGTATCTGCTGTTCTTAAGTTTAAAATGGCATTTACTTTTCTTTGAAAAACTTCTTTTTCGGAATTTTTTTTTTAAATTAAATTTTGTTTATTTTTGATTGCAAAAAGTTTAAAATTTTTAAAAATTCCTTATTTCAAAATTAAACTTTTTTTTTCAAAATCAAATGTTCATCGAAGTATCAAAACTAGTATTAAAGTAACAATATCGAACTAAAAAAATAGGTTTGTGTCCAACTCGGAGTTTTATTATCTGAGGTATGAACTATTTTTAACAAAATAGCTATCTCAAAATTTTTATCGGATGGGTTTTTATTGGATTTTATTGGATGGGGAAAAAAGGGCGTGGGCAGGGGGGGGGGATGCTAATTGCTTTTCGATATCTTTTGACTCTTTAAAAGTGAACTAGAACTTTCCATTCTAAATCAAATGAGCCCTCTCTGAAGTTTATATGAGCATCCCTTCTATAAGAACCATATATGCATTCAGGGCATAACTTGCAATGCCTATCCCCAGGCCCTGGGGGGTTTTGTCGACCCCGGAGTTTTAATATCTGCTGTTTGAAACTATTTTTAACAAAATGGCCGCCTCAAAATTTTTATCGGATGGGTTTGGGGAAGAAAAGGCGTGGAGGGGGGAGGGGCTAGTTGCCCTCCGATCTCTTTTGACTCTGAGAAAGTGAACTAGGACTTTTAGAACAATATATGCCACCAGGGCATTACTTACAACGCCTGCCCCCGGGCCCTGGGGGATCGTATTGACACCGGATTTTTTCCTATCCGACCTTTGAACTATTTTTAACAAAATGTCTATTTCAAAATTTTCACCACCACCCCCCCCCCCGATCCCTGGGAATGGTGTCGACACCTGAGCTTTTGTTATCTGACTTTTGAACAATTTTTAACAAAATCGCTATCTCAACGTTCTTATCGGATGGGTTTGAGGAAAAAAGGGCGTGGAGGGGGGGCTAGGTCCCCTCCGATCTCTTTTGACTCTTAAAAAGTGAACTAGAACTTTCAATTTCCAATCAAATGAGCCCTCTTTGAAGTTTATATGAGCATCCCTTCCATAAGAACCATATAGCCTATACCCCCAGGGCATAACTTACAACGCCTGCCCCCGGGCCCTGGGGGGTTATGTCGACACCTTAGTTTTTTTATATGACCTTTGAAATATTTTTAACAAAATGGATATCTCACTGATCACTTCTGACTCTTAAGAAGACCACTAGAACTCTTTGATTTCCAATCGAATGAGCCCCCTTTGAAGTTTATACGATGACCCCTTGCATATGAAGTGCCTCTGGGGAAAAAAAAATAACAAATAATAATAAAATATTGGAGCCGTATGGCCTTTACTATAGGCAATGCTATAGCGTTGCCTCTGAAAAAATTTAATGAATTTCCTAAGCTTTCTAAAAAAAAAATTAAAAGATTGTATATTATTTTCTAATTAAATTTTTAAAAAGGAGACTTCCAAGTAGCCTAACCATTGGAAATATTGTCAAATTATTCAGTTTAATTTTTATTTTTAAATTGTAATTTATTAGATTTAATTGATTAATTTGAATTCATATTATTGTATTAAATATTAAAATGAAATAAACAAATGTAACTATAGGTTGAATAGAACTATTAAACTCGGAAATATTACTAAACGTTTAAGATAATTTCTAGCTAAAAGATTACTGCCTCACAGTTTAACAAAAGAAGCAAAACATAATGTGGCAGGCAAAAAGATCCGTGACATTTTAAAATCCATTGCTTGATTAGAAATTCTTAGACATAACACAAATAAATCATATCATAGGTAGTGTAATGGTGCTGTCTAGGTAAAGAGCGATGTTGGCATAATGTATTTTTTTTTACTTTCTTGGTTTGTTTTAGACCAGAACACCTCGTGTAGAAGGAGTTGTCGTAGAAACTATGAAAGAGGCTCATTTGATTGGAAATTGAAAGGGTAGAGTCCTTTTTAACAGTCAGAAGAGATTTGAGGGCAACCAGCCCCTCTCCTCACACCAATTATTTCCCCAAGCTCAAATAATCAAAATTGTCATTTTGAGACAGCCATTTTGTTCAGCGTAGTTGAAAGATCCGCAAAGTATGTCTTTGGGGATAACATCCCCCTCCCACATGCCTCAGGGCAAAAGTTGCAAGTTTTGCCCCGGGGGCATACAAGATTTTTTTTTACAGAAAAGGTGGTCGTATAAACTTCGGAGGGAGCTCATTGGATTGGTAATCGGAAGTTCTAGTGCCCTTTTTAAGAGGCAAAGTGATCAGAGAGCAGCTACCCCCCCCTCCTCCCTCCCTTGACAAATCATTTTTTGATCAGAAACATCATGCATCTGACAGAAACTTTGAGATATTAATTTGTTCAAAAAAAAATAGTCCAAAGATCACATAACAAGGCCTTTGGGGTTGACACAACCCTCCCCCCAGAGTACGGGGACAAGGATGAGTATTTATGCCCCAGAACCCCCTCCCCTCCCTGACATCCTCTTCCCCCCCAAACGCATCCGATCGAAATTGTGAGATAGCCATTTTGTTCACAATATGTTATGCTCCGGGGCATACAAGGTTTTTATGGAACCGGTGGTAGCATAAAATTCGGATTGGGTGAGGCTTATTCAATTGGAAATCGGAAGTTCTAGTACCCTTTTTAAGATTCAAAAGTGAATGGAGGGCAACCATCCTCCCCCACCCCAAGTTTATCCTTCGCCAAATCATATCCGATGAAAATTTAAGAGAGCTATTTTGTTCAGTATTGTAGAAAGATCTAGTAATTATGCCTTTGGGGATGTCAATCTCCCCACAGTCCTGAGGGCAATTCGTTCATTGTTTGCATATAGTAGAAGTTATTGAGAAAGGTATGTATTTTGAACTTTACTTTCCAAAAAGATGAAGGGCGTTCAGATGAGCCTTTCAGAGAATGTTGAGTAGAGTGTTGAAATAAATCAAAACACGTTATGTGTATGCTGAATGTCAAAAGCGCGTGACTCAGGAAGGACCGAATATATTAATTTGAACTTTCAGGAACTGGGTGAGGGAGATAATCAAAAAGGCAATATTTGCATGCTACCCCTACTACTAAAACTACTTCCACCACTACTACTACCTCACTACTCCATTTACAATATTGAGGGGAAATGTGAACTAATTTAAATACGCTATGTGCATGTACATTATCAAGAGCGTATTTCAAGACTGACTTGGGTATTAAACTGGAACTTTCAGAGAGTGCTTAAAGGGGAATATCATCTGACCAAAAGGCAATATATGCACGCTACTACTAATACTACAATCACCGCTATATTTACTTCTACTACTACTTCTATTGTAGCTACTTGTGAGGCTAAGAGCATTGAGATGAAAATTTCAGCAAATGAATAAACAGGTTATCAAAAGGACATATCAGCAATGTCATAGCAATGGGTACTTGTATCAAGTTGAAATTTTCATGACTTGATAAGAGGGATGTTGAACTGGCCAAAATGCAATACGTTAATACTAACGCTGCTGCTAGGACTACTGCTATTACAGTTAATACTACTAGTAGTAAAAACCAATACTACTACTATAATTAGTATTACAACTATGCCTAATGGTATGAAGGTGAAATTTTCAAGAAACTTTGAAGGGAGAAGGTGAACTGAATCACAACACCCCATTTTTATGCAGGTTGTCAAAAGGGCGTAACAGCAATATCGTAGGAATAGTTTTGGTGGGTGAAGTTGAAGCTAACAGGGCTTGTTGTGGGTGATGTTGAACTAACCAAAAGAAAATATTTGCATCCTAATGCTACTGCTTCTACTCATACTATTACTACTGTTACTATTATTACTACCTCTACTACTGCTACTGTCGCTAAAGCTAATTCTACTAAAATTAATTCTAATGCTACTACTACTACTACTGCTAATAAAACTAAGGGTGCTAAGGCAAAAAACTTGGAATGTATTAGGACGTATCAGAAATGCCTCAGGAAGGGTTGATGGTAATAATGTGTAACTTTCAGCATGTATTGAAGAAACCAAAGAAACCAAAGGTGTTATGCGCATACTGCTACTATTGCTACAACACAAGCTAAGAGTATTAACCTTTTAAGAAATATGTAGGCGGATGTTAAACTAAATCAAAATAAATTATGACCACTTGGATTTTCCAAAAGGTGGCAAAGCAATATCTCAAGAACAGCTTACATTATTAAGTTAGACCTTTAAGGGTAAGTTGTGGCGGGTTGTGAACTAGCCAGAAGGCACTTAGTACATACATTACAAAGCTTAAAACATTACTTAATACATACAAAACAAAGTATATTTTACATGTTTTCACTTTTTTTACTTTAATAAATAAAAAATTATATAAACCTTAAGCAAAAATTATCAGTATATGTATATCAAACTGACTATCCACGGTCATTTGTTTGTTTGTTTGTTTTTTTTTTAGTAAAGGGCAAACTATGTTCTGGTCTTGAGAAGGCATGGAGGTTGTCAGCCCTATCCATGTTGATTTTTGCTTGTTTTGAGCATGAGTCGGCTATTTATTGTAATTTCTGTTCGTTTTGGGTTTCATTTATTTATTGATGGTGACTTGTGGTAGTTTTACGCTTGGAAAATTATTTGAATTTGTTTCTGCTCATTTTTGACTTAATGAAGCTCTTTAATTTTTTTTTAAGAAACTTATTTTGTGGAAAAAGTTTTTTAAATTAATCAAAAATAGTCACGTACTCACAATGGAAAAAGCTGATGCATTGCCGATTATCATTATGATGTAGGTATATGCTTATGTTATATGAAATAGGAACAATAATGAGGAAAAACTTAAAAGAAAAAAATACTTAAAATATTAACCACCCAAAATTGCTGTTTGTCTGTATGGAAGAGATTAATGACAATCCTTTTAAACAAAGGGGAAAATTACTATTTGCGATGTTAGTTACACTTATGTTATAATAAAAATTAATTTCGATATTTGAAAACTTCTACTTTCCTTGCAACGTGCGGGATCGAACTCCACAACTTCTGATTACGAAGCTTGAACTCTTCCCCCATGCTACCGCAAGGTATTGTATAACATGGGTTTTCAATTATTTTATAAATTTATAGAATTAAAACGTATCTGATCATTTCATGTTTTCCTGTTGGTTCGAAGATTTACTTACGTACATGGATAACACACAAAAAGGAAACGGGGTTCAAAAATTTTCTTATTTAGTGATTGGTCTCTCAAGACGAAAACACTATACAATTCTGAAAACGACTTAAAATTTTACAAAATACTTTACTTATAAAATACCAATAGCCAAAAAAGATAAGGGGAGGGGGAGGGAGGCATCCGGATTTTAGAAATGCCTTGGTGGGACATGGCCCGAAATTATTTGGGAACCACTGCTCTATGCTCAAACACAAAAATTGCGTATGTTCTCATCAGGTTGTTAGCGCACTAAAATCACAGCTACGATATTTCTAGGTGGCTTTCTCCATTGTTTTTTATTCATGAACTTAGTCAAATCGGCTTCGAAAAAGTTCTTATACTCAATTCATTAGTGTGATAACTCCCAAAGAGACACCCCCCCTCGTCACCCATTCTCTATGCTCAAGCACAAATGCAACTCCAAAAAATTACAGATGTTATTTCCATCAAGATGATCATAGAGTTGATCAAGATGATCATAGATGATCATAGCGCACTAAAATCATAGTTTCCTCCACTGTTTGTTTTTTTATGAACTTGATCAAGTATGCTTCGAAAAAGTTCTTTTCCTCAACTCATTATTGCTATAGCTCCCAAAGAGCATTCCCCTCCCCCGTCAATTATTCGATACTGTGCCAAGACCAGTGGTTATTTTCTTGTTACATGAAAGGTATTTTAGCATACCATTAATTTGATACCATAGAATCTTAATTACATCCTTCATCCTATCTAAGGAAATAGACTGAAGAGACAACACACCAGATAAGTTAAGGGGTCCAGCAAATAAAGTTCAAAATTATTGGACCAAAACGCTGAGATTATTTTTTTTTTTTTTTTTTTCTTGTCTATTTTCAAAGAATATAAATTATCCAACCGACTTCCATTGAGCAAATCACGCCAAATAGCAAATCAATATTTGTTTTTCTTTCGAAAAAAGGATAATCAGATTAGATTCTAAAAAGCTCAAATGCTTCCAACAACATCTTCTTCATTTCAGAAAGAGCTATCTAAACAGCCCTCTGGAAACATAAGTACATTGTTAAGTACAGTAAGTTATGTTTCCCAATAGTGAAAAATATTAGTAGAAAATGTAATTATTTTATTTAGCAGGATCATTTATATTGATACAATTGGTGGGAGAGCTGCAGTTGGTTGACCTTCGACGACGCTAACCGGTACTCCTTTAGCATACCTACTCTTTTATGTATCTCAAACTGGAGACGCGTTAAAAAACCCGTTTTTACGGGATGATACAAGACACCGCTGTAGAGAAATACAATGTATAGCGTGGTTTTAATTGCGTATACGATATTTAAAGTGTTGTTGTTTTTTTTTGTTTTTTTTTTGGGGGGGGGGAGGTACCAAAGTTAGGTTGGGTTACATATTTAATATATAATATGCTTTGTCCCCTAATGTGCAAATATATAGCCCAAATTTGTTTCTAAACTATTATATATTCATCCTATTTTATTTTACTTCATTAGCATTAACCAAACTAGCAGTATATAAAAGAGTGGGTATACTAAAAGAATACCGGCTAACCACATTAAGTACCCTCCTCTCACGGTCAAAGGTGTTGTAGATCGTCTCCCCACCCAGGAATACAACGCATAGATTTAACGACAAAAAAAATACTGACGCAGGACTGAAGAAAAACAAGCGGTACTTCCGTACAATCTAGAACACGCTCGAGAAGTTTGTTGAATGTAACATTAAAGATAACCGGTTTCATAGCTACAAGACAAATGAGGCGTCACAGAATGCATTGACTTTGTATAATTTGGCCTATATATTTGCACATTCGAGTAAGGGTAAGGGGTTTGGGTATGGTTAAGTTACTTTACCCCCCACCCCCTAATGTACAAATATATAGCCCAAATTATATTATTATATAAACCAAATTATTATATAAACTAAAGTATTTCATTATGATTAACCTAACTTCACTTCTCAAATGTGTTCTGGATTGTAGGGAAATACCAAAAAAAGGATTACTTTTATTGATGTTCAAGAAGCCCTGGTGTAAAAATAACTTGTTCTAGTCTCCCCTTGGCAGTTTAATCTTAATTTTAACCTTACTATTATAGTGCATATCGTTATTAAAGCATCCATGAGTATCATTCGTCACTAGGACCGTCTGGAACAGTTGACAATATCAGTAAACAATATCAGGAACAGTAAACAAAATCAATAATAGCTCAAATAGGATGTGCCGTAGGAACCCAGGTCCAAGAGTTACACATGCATTTACCTTGCAATATTACCTGTTTCGATTAATTCAGTGAATATTATACGTCACCTCCGGACAATAAAGATAAGATCAATTCTCGAGGCAATAAATCTTCTTGATATTAGGTTACTAGGTGACAATATTTCAACTAAATATTGCATCGATTCTACTTGAGTTTTACATAAGTATTTTTCACTTCTTACGAAAATAAGATAATCTAAGGCAATTTCAAATCACCCTAAGTTTTATTAACAGGGGGGGGGGGGTTCAACTATGAAAATCGTCTTTTGCGGAATTTATATTTATATATATATATATATATATATATATATATATATATATATATATATATATATATATATATATATATATATATATATATATGTTTATTTCTAAATTCGAGAGGGAGCATAAACTCGGTGTCCATTCGTCATCTAAAATTTAAATTGGTATCTCTTGTCCCACCTGGGTCTACATTTGAATTCAGCAGAGTGACGTCCATGTCTCTGAATAAAAATATTATTCGGTTTCGAACCAGATATCTGAAATTTGCCAATTTTTACAAAGGCATCCCATAGGGAGAGGGGCTCGGTCACATAAACAGCAAACATTACCCAAAATTCCCCATTTCACATTACCAAAAATGTTCATTAAGGGGGGGGGGGGTCTCTATGAAGATCGTCTTTTGCAGTTTTTAGTTGTATGAACAAACATCTATTTTTTTCTAAATTCGAGAAGGCGCAAAAACTCAAGTGTCCACTCGTCACCAACATGTTGAACTCGGTACCTCCTGTACCGCCTTGGTCCCACTAGAATTTGGTCGAATGGCGTTAATGGTCTGAATAAAAACGTTATATATTTTCGAGCCATATGGCTGAAGTTTGTTAATTTTCACAAAGACATCACGTAAGGAGGAGGGTTCGGACACATCAAAAAAGAGGGGAGCTCAGCTGCCAATCGCAACTACATGCGCATACGGTAAACTTCAATTAATTTCTGTTGTTTGTTTTAGAATTATTTAGTATACGAAATGACTAACCTCCGAACAGGAGACAAGCAATTGCTTTTTTTACATCATCCGAGCCATAAATTGACGGTGCCACGCTTTTAGAGATCTTTTCGTGAATGTTTGGTAATGCCGCAAGTCGTCTCATCTGTTCTTCTTCTGCAGGTGTAAACGGTGAAACAGCGGATCGACCACTACCGGTCGTTTCGATTTGAATGCCAAGAACACGAAGGTAAGGTGCTCGAACTCCTACTGAGACTTTTTCTTTTGAAGACTTCTTCGTTGTAGTTTTTCCACTCTTCTTTATTGAATAAATTCCTAAAATTGTTACACGGTTTCCAGGAACAACTTTATCGCAAAGGTACCTTTAAGAAAACAAAATAAATTATAATGATCATGCACAAAACTTCGAGTAAGAACCTTTTTTGTGGAAAGAGTTAAAATTTCGTGGTTACTGCCAGGGCTCCTTTCCTTCGGTTTCTAACTTAGATCCCTCATTTGGGTTACTTGGTTTTTATAATCTTGATCTTCCCTTTCTATACATTTCTTGTACCACCAAAAACACACTGATAATAGTTTGTTTTTTTCAATCGTCAGATTGTTATCCAAAACTTTTACGAAAAAAAAGGGTTAGCTGACAATTCTCATAAAACAATTTGGCAGGAAATTACAAAATGCAACCTTGGGAAAAAATACAGCATAGTCTACAAGGCTATTTTATCTCTTAAAATATATGTAGGAAACCAACAAAAGAACTTGCTAGCTGGAAGAAATAGCTGCAGGCTGGGATATTGCATGTTTAAGGCATAGAAACTAGTAATCTATGTTTGCTTCATTATCAATTTTTGAACGTCGCGCTTCGAATTCTCCGACAATTTTCTTCAATAACGATTTAATCTGTAAGAGAAAATCACTAGCTAAGAATTTCTTTGTTATCTCACGGAAACGCAATTATTAGTAAAGTTGTTAGCTAGCAATTTATTCAGGACGGTGGAAAAAGGCTAATACAGATAAAGTTTTAAAAGACCTTAAACAGGATACTGTAACTATATCGTATTATTCCGAAGCTCATTGCGGACGGAAATGGATGTTTATATTTGGATTCAGATGAAGGTCTCATTCTAAAATTACGTCTATTTCTTAGCTATCTTATTAGTGAGTTAATCAGAAAATTTACCTGTAATTTTCCTTGTCGTTCAAGGCGGGGGCTGTAAGTTTCCTATTTAGAATCTTGATCAATGGTGATTCCAATGGCCCACTTTTTTTTCTGTGATACCTTTTTCGAAGGGTTTCAGACTGTTTTTAAAAATTACTGTAAATTTGATTTCAAAATGACATTTTACAATTAAGACCGACGAAGATAATAATTACCATTCATGAATCAGCTACAAACGGCAATTTCATCACTAGACAGTTTGTTTAGAAACACATTTTTAGTATTTTGATTACTATGGGCAATTTTGAGCCCCTTTAAGGGTTCAAAATGGAATTCGCCCCAGAACAAATTATTGAATTTTGCAAGAGCAAAAAAAGGTATTTGAAAAATTAGATTGCGGTTACTAAATTACCCGTACGTCGTTGTTGGATAATTAATTCCCAGAAAATGTGAACAATGTGAAACGGATCGTGATTTCTACTCTTTAAATTTCAAATCAAAGGTACGTTGATTAGTAGACATGCCCTCTTTTTTTTTTTTTTTTCGCGCCCCCTCAAACCAATGAGATCATTCGTTTGCCTTTTGTCGCTTCTAAAGTTTGGAAGAACTATTGAGGATGCATGGTATTTTGAAATAAAAAGTTCGCCGTGCGTTCTTAAACTTGCAATGTCTCAATAATAGAGACGATAAACTGTGACACACTCGACATTTTAGAGAAAAACAGTGGAGATGAGCTATGACAGCGGTTTACACTCAACAGCTGATAGAAGCTGCGTGGGCTTTAACGCAAGAAAAGTAACGCAAGAAAAAGCGGGTTTTCTTTCAGTTTTTTTGGTCCTTTTCGTTTAAAATATTATGTACTTTAACTATTTTGTAGTTATGAATGAATGAATAAATGTGTAATTTTTACCATAAATAACAGAAGTTTTACGATGGAGTATAAAGAAAAATAGAAAAAGTAAACATAAAACGCTAAACTCGCATTCAAACAAGACTACAACAATCTGATACATTTTTGATAAAGATTCAGTGGAAACCCAAACCGAACGATTCGTTTTATAACGGCATCAGTTCTTTGTCTGTCAACAATCCCGCAGGAAGCTTGTTTTGTAATAAGGTAGCTGACTTAGTCTTTTCTTAGTTTTAGTCAATGAATTTTTCAAAAATTAAAATTTGTTCGTCTTCTTCACAAGAAAAGCAAAGTAGTTTTTTGTTGCAAAATCCTTAAATCAATAAACCATTTAAATCAATCAATTAAATAATCCACCCAAGAATAGCCTGTTCATGGGGTGGGAAACGCTTAATTGATGTAAGTAAAAGGAAAAAAAATACAAGGAAAAAAGTGATTGTTCCTTACTGCAGTAAGGAAGTTGATAAAGCCTTTAAGTTAAAGTTAATTCGGGAATTAAATAAAACCTTTGGCATGACTTTATTGAGCCTAATAAACTATCTATCTATCTATTCAATTATGTACTTTGAATTTGTAGATTTTCTTCTCAATTAAATACTCAAAAAAGAACTGTTCCTACAAAAATCAGAAGATCTTATTCCCTCTTCTTTAAAATTTTCAAAATTTAAGAAACACCCTTTCGTTATGGGCGCGAATCATCTATACATATCATATATACATATCGTCTATACATATCATCTATACAGATTATCTATACATATCATCTATACATATAAGACTTAAAGAGAGCCTATCTATGAATAGCCATTTAATTTCATGCAAATTTTTGCTGCAGAAGATTTTACAGCTCATTCGAGGGCAATTCAAGGGTTAATTTATAACCTATTTGTGCTTCGATCCATTCAAAATTTCGCTGTCAAAGAAAGTAGACATGTAAAACCGATATTGTACGGCAAGTTTCGCTTCACAAGATTTGACAGATTATTCCGGGAAATTCGAAGCGTTAATTTATTTGCTATGTTTACACTAAATCTGGTTCATTTTCAAAGCCATGTATTTCAAAAGATATTTCGTCGGACTTTAGGAATGTTGGGAACATTATTTTGCTAATCATTTTATTTCTTGTTTGCATGGAACTTTATGTATCTCCTTAAAAAAAAGTGTTTACACATCTGTACGTAAATACATCTAATTTTGACTTCCATGGAATGAAGTTTGAAGGAAAACTAGGTCTGCAGAAGACGTGACATTTCATTCCAAGTATTTTCCTTGGCATTAATTTGTTTATGTTGGAGCTCATGAGCATTACTTATCTAATTTTTTTTCAAGCACTTTCTATTTAGTTCAATTTGTCTAAATTCATTTCACGTTAATCTGCTGTTTTATAACAATGGGTTGTGAATTTTTAGCGCTACCAAAGAATGAATTTTTTTATGAAGTAAATATATGATGTAAAGTGTTTAGGGTTGCAAAGTATTTATATGACCTACTTCACTAGTTTTTAATGTTGGCATAAGTAAGAGCAAGCTGTTTTCCAATTTAAAAGCTACCATTTTCGGAGAACACAGGCCAGAAACCAAAAAAAGACCATCTGTTTTGTCCTGAATGTCATAATATTTTCTGTTTTTTTCTGAAAACGCAAACAATGCCTGTACCTAATTGGAAAGAGGGGAAGAGGGGTCCAGCCCCGGGCTATCATCCCTAATGAGTCTTCATTAGGATTCATTAGAATTATTCACTAGTGAGATTCGTGATACCTTTTCATTTGTAATTTCTCATCTAGTCCTTTTTATAGCAATTCAGATTTTTCAATTTAGATTCAGTATTCCATTCAGTTTTTCATTTCATTCAGGAAATTCATATTATTCATTTCAATTGCAATTCACATGTGCATTGAAGTTTAAAATCAAGTTCACAATCATTCGGAAGCAAAAATTACAATTTTCAAGCGGAGACCTTCATAGAACCGGAAATGTGTTTCTTTTTTTGATGAAAAAAGTAAACTAAGAGATTTATCAAGTACATTTGAATTTTGAGTGATTTTTCTCTAGTCATGATTTTTGGGCGGCTTGAGGAGGGATTCATTTCCCTGGACCAGTGGCAGCCCTGTCCAAGTAGGCTTAGACGTACCATTTTTTGTATTAATCTGATTACTATGTGATCCAAACAACTCATTTTAGCCGAGGACTTGATAAGAAGTATTCTCTATATTTGAACATTATGTCTCTATAAAAGAATAATTTTAATCAATGTTTTTTTCCTGAATTGTGCTTCTATTCTAGTGTATGATAAGGGATTCAATTAAACTTATACAAAAAGGGGGTGAAAAGCACCACCCTTTAACGCTTTTCTAAACATCAATCTTTTGTAGAATTAGGTCAAAGGGATCTAATACATCTCAATACGACTGAACAAAAAGATGTGAAACCTCTACTGTTTCTCAAAGCTCCCTTTTTGACAATAAAAGATAATTTATTGCCAAAATTGTAAACTCACTTCCCCATGAATAATGCAGCTACTTTTTCGGGAGATTTTTTTGGCCATACAACTTATCCCGCGATAACCATATAAAAAAAATTGATCACATTATGAAATACCCCCTCAGTATAGAAAATTTTAAATGTTCCACCTCTGTAAGACAGTCATTTGAAGAAAGAAAATTAAGGGATTCAACCATTTCATTGGAAACAGTAATTTCCAAGGCTGACACCACACGATCAAACAGTTTATAGTGCCACGAGTCTTGCTTGATCAGCAAAGAACAGAGGAAACAGATAAAGATGATATCTGTATTAATTGTGTTTCTTTCCGTTACAAATCTGTTGTGTCATCCGCTCATGGAAGCAAGGCACTGAAAAACATCTTGTTTCCTTTCTGGGGAATAAGTCTTGCTAAAACTAATTTATGTGTCATGGGGGAAATCCCTTGAAAATTTATGTTGTTTTTTGAATCGTTCCGGGAATCCAATTCTTTAAATTAAGTATGCCATGGGTTTGTCTAGCTCTATTTTTTCCTTTGGATTATATTTCCGAAAAAAACATATTCTTAACATTAACGCCGCACAGACACAAGCACAGGCTTAATGCACCTTTCATATGGTAAAAAAAACAATTTATGTAAAATCTTTCATGAAGACTTTTGTTACATAAATATGCCCTTGAACCAAATAGGCTTAACAGTACAGTAATAATACGGAAAAAAAATGCCCGAACTAGGAACAAATTGATAAAGTAATGCTTTCTTCACCATACGGACCAGAAAAAAGTGCTGAAAAACATATCCAAAATCTCCATCTCTAACCCGTTGCGAAATTTGTTTGTTTTTTTTTGCTATTTTTGTTACATTTATTTTTATTTTTCATGAAAAAATGAAATGTCACGAAATGAATGGTTGATACGTCTATCTGTATCAGAATTGAGAGCTGAAACTGTTTCTGACGTTAGTTTTTCTTATAAAAGTCAATTAAAATGAAAAAACCAATTTTCAGTATAAAAAAAAAGCAAAATTTCGCTATTTTTGGCAAAAAAACTAAGTGATAACCATGATTTCTTTTTTTTTTGTGTGTGTTTTTTTTTTGTCCGTTAATGCAGATCACGATATGTGCACGATTGACGGAAAGGGCACTTTCCACGGTATGGTAATTCTAGCATCTGTCACTCCCCCTCTGAAAAACAGAGTGGCACCAATCCCAAGAGGGAGTGCTTCTCATGACGCCGTGACGCTCAAAGGTCGAGTCCCTATTTACCCTTTTCGGATAAGTGAAGCGGTGCTTTCTCAGATTCGGTACGAGAAAATATCCCAGAACATTGTGAATGATCTATTCGCATTCCTTGGCCAGCTCTGATTGTCATCGTGGTTTTTCAAGAGCCCAAGACCTAACTGGAATGGTTTTATGCAATCGGCTTTCTCGCACTCGCTGGACGAAGATGCACAAACCCCTTGCGACAAGGCAAGTATTATTTTTTTGCCCATTATCGATCTGCCTTCTAACAATGAGTCATGCCTATACTCAACCCTGTGCTTCATTGCTTGTCAGGGGAGGAAAAACGGATTTACGCCAGTCGTCACATTCGATCAGCCACTTTGGTGGAAGGCAATGAAGACTATCAAGTCCGACGTTTCAAATAAGCTGGACAACGTTATCATCAAAGTCGAAGGCTTTCACTTCATGATGAGCTTCGTCGGATGCATAGGGCACCTGATGCAAGACAGTAGGCTCAAAAAAATCTTGGAAATAGTATACGCACCGGCAACGGTACCACATATACTCTCTGGGAAAGTGATTTCTAGAGCTATTAGAGGTCACATTCTCGTGAGCTCGGCTCTCTACGCTCATTTTTTAGGACAAGATGCGGGAACTTTCGATACTTTCGGAATTGAGAAACTCTTCAACGACACCCTTGAGGGAAAAATGTCTCCCAGAGACCATGACGAAGCACCAGAGCTGGGACTACTGGAAAGTATTATCAAACAGAAGATTGAAGACGTACGAGATCACCGAACAGCAAAGCTTTGGCTGCAGTACCTTGACATGGTTGAAAAGCTTCTCAAGTTTATACGTACCGAGAGAATGGGCCTATGGGACCTGCATTTACAAGTTGCAGCAGAAATGCTTCCCTACCTGGCCACATCTAGGTGCAGCCTTTACGTGAAATCTGTTTGGTTGTAGATCCAAGAGATGACTAAACTTCAAAGTCATCATCTTAACATTTTGCAGGTGTTCAGTGAGAAAGGGCACACAATTAGAAGGTAAGATCGGCGCTGTGCCGGCCTCTCACCAGCTTTAGTTATTGAACAAGAGCACATGCGAAGCCTTAAGACATCGAGAGGACTCACTGGTGGGGGTGGCATGACTGAAGAACAGAGCATGATTTGGGTCCTATCGAGGCCGGCGTGTCTTGAGGTCAACCTGTTGATGCAGAACCTGACGAATATCGTCTACTCTACAAGCGAGCAGCATCGCGACTTGAGTCTGAACAGACAAAACCGTGACTGGGAAGATACCGCGAAGTTGGTAGGTTTCTTCGAAATATCATCCCTATTCAAAGGCAATGCATAACTGAGAAAAACCGTTTCAAATGGAGTAGCTTCATCTTCAGGTGTGAACGTTGACGAAACTGAATCTGCTGGGAAAAAAATCTTAGACAAGATGTCAGAAAAGACCTTGAAGGAACACGTCTTTAAAAAGAAAGACCAAGTGACTCTGATGACGATAAAAAAGTCGGGCTCTTCTGAGGTGGCGTACATCAACCCGGCACTAGTTTTTCAGAGGTTCATTATCGTTGCCCAGAGGTCTAGTGTCAAGGAAGATTATTTCAAGTTTGAGCTCTGTACCATTCTTACTGCTCTTTTCGAAAAAAAACGGATTCATGCGAAAGGCGAACAAGCCCGAGCTAGCAAAAGCAGTCTATCAGTCATTTGGGTTTGATGCTCAGTCCCCAAGACTGGTGGGAATTACCAGCTTCGTCTTAGACGGGAGCGCCCTTCTCTATCGGATCCCATGGAAGGTCACTTCCACATACAAGGCTATCATGTCTTCGTACATTCATTACATCGAAAAAAAGTATCCCCGTGCAGTTGTCGTCTTCGACGGATACGACAGCGGTCCGTCAATCAAAGATGCAACCCATTTGCGTCGAGCTGGATCTGTCGGCCGCGAAATGTTATTAACCGAAGACATGAATCTTTGCATGAAGAAAGAGGAATTCCTTTCATGCAGGGAGAACAAATCGCGTTTTCTGAAAATTCTTGGAAACGCTCTGGTAGCCAGCGGTTGCGATGTATATCCCTCTGAAGGAGATGCTGATCTAGACATAGTGAAGAAGGCTATGGAAACTGCACTCCATAGAGACACCATTGTGGTTGCTGATGACACGGATGTCCTCGTCCTCCTCATCTGTCATGTAGACACGAGTTCAAATCGAGTTTACTTCTCGCCGGAAGCGAAATTCGAAAGTGAATGCTCAGCTTGGGATGTTTGTCAGATAAAAGACAAGCTAGGATCAGAAGTTTGCCAGCTGTTGTCGTTCTGTCACGCTATACTGAGTTGACACAACATCGCACCTTTATGGCATCGGAAAAGAAAAGCTCTTCAGCTATTGTTATCCAGCTCGAGTTTCAGAGACGCTGGTACCCTGTTTCCCAAAAAATCTGCATCTCATGATGAGATAGCTGCGGCTGAAGAGAAAGCTTTGCTGATACTCTACAACTGCCAGGATCTGCCAAGCCTTGACACTGCTAGGAACCAAGTTTTACAGAGGAAATTCAATACTGCCACCTCATTCGTACACCCACAAGAGCTGCCTCCGACTAAGATAGCAGCGAAATATCAATTGTTCCGAATCTTCAGCAACGTTCAGATTTGGCTAGGGAGTATGGTTGACCCACAAAGATGGGGAAGGAATCTTCAAGGCAATAAAGTCTTAGAGCCAAAAATGACGGATCTCCCCGCTGCTCCTCCACATCTTCTAAAGAAAGTGAAGTGTTCTTGCCGAGCTGATGGTTGCGACAGTGAGAGATGCTCCTGCAAGAAAAATGGCCTAGAATGCACCATAGCTTGTCGAGTATGTAGAGGAGTTTCGTGCAACAACGCGAAGTGTCAAGAAGATAAATTTTCTTTATTGATTTAATTTTTCCTGTGATTTTTGTTCCTTTGATCAATCAGATGTGCAATTTTCTTACGTTTTATTACAAATAATTTTTACCACGTCGTTTTTATAGTGATGAAGGTGAATGGATTTTGATCTCAAATGCCTTCAAAGAGCAAGGTTTTTGGGGAAGGGGGGGGAGGATTGGTATTAAAAAAAATCTTGAAGTATCTCAGAAAACCTAGCTTGTCAACTCAAAACTGATCTAGAAACTTCTATCGAACGCTTGTTCTTCTTTTTTTTTTTACCTAAAACGTTAAAATTTGTTCATTTTTGTTCAAAAACAGAGTATTTCTGATTTATTTTTTGACATTTCGGAGAAACTAACATCAGATATCGTTTCAGCTTTTAAATCTGATACAGAAAGACATATCAAACACCAGTTTGGTGATATTTCATTTTTTTTCAAAAAAATGAAAAATTAATAAACAAAAACGGCGAAAAAAACAAATTTAGCAACGAGTTAGAGATGGCGATTTTGGATATGTTGTCCAGTGATTTCTTCTGGTCTGGATAGTGAAGAAAGCATTACTTTATCAATTTGTTCCTAGTCAAACCTTATTATTCCTGTACTATAAGAATTTGAATAAGATTTCGAACTAAAAAAAATGCTCTTTTCATTAAATTTACTGGACATTATCCTGTAAACCGAAGATGACTAAAGTCTTTGAGGATTTCTTGGAAAGTGGCCAGAATCTTGGAAAGTATCAAATGGATGGGATGAGCATATACTCCAGGAGAAGGAGTATAACCTATTGTACCAGCATCAGGTGGTTAGAAGCTACAACAAATTTGCAGCGGAAGTAGCAGAAAGATGGAGAGATACGTTTGTTTTGGTGGAGGAATGAGAGCACCCGCAATAAGAATCATAGAACGAACCTACATTTTAAGTACCGATCTCCCAGCCTTGTCCACCCATTGGCAGGACGAAAATCAAGCTTTCTAGACTTTCAAAATTTACACAAAAGCTCTTATAATTTCATTTTGCAATGAAGAATTTATCATTAGGCTCACATGGCAGAAAGTCCTTGTCTTTGACGAATCAGTTCAACCTAGAAACTGTTTTTATTTACTTCAAAATTATAGGGGGAGGGCTAAGGCCTTAAGGCATGCCCCCCTAAGAACTGTGTATAATTTATTATAAAAGTAAATCCTTTAAAATGTGAAAAGTAAAACAATATTTTGAAAAACCACAACAGTAAATCATTGGAATGTTGCTTGTCTGTTAGGTTAGAGTGCAAACTGGGTTGACCAAAGACCAATGTTCTAAAATTGAAAGTATTCAAAAAAAGCAATAAAAATTATTCTGGGGACGGCCTATACTACATACGATGAAGGTTTGGCTAGACTTGAACTTATTACATTGGAATCACGACGTCACATCCTTACCATGAACCTTGGTCACAAGTGCCTTAGTTCTGACTATCATCGACGTTTTCTCCCTCCCTTTAAAGTAAATGCCCCAACTGTTTCTTATACACGATTCACTGGCCATAGAGCTTAACAGACCAAATTTAAGTTGAGTCCCCAAATGGAAGCCGTTATGTGCCAAAATTCTTTTATCTACTATTTTGTTTCCCATTTCTACAAGTTATATAACTTCGGCTTTTGGTTCATACCCTAACATTTGTTTAAATTGATGAAATTTTTTGTTTTATGTTTATACCGTACATTTGTTTTGTTATGGTAATTTTGACGTGCTTATGCTAGCTTTTGTGCTATTTTAGCCAATAAATCATATTCTATTCTATTCTAAACCACCCATCAAAATCACAACAAATACGAGCGGGCTGTCTGAAACCATTATGCGTTTTCCCAGCACAATAAAATCTTCAGAATATAGTATAAACAAGTGTATTGCGTATTGTATAATATGTCATAATAAGCGTATTGTATAATATATCATAATACCCGCATCAACCTTGTTTTCCAAGCTACAGTCTCAACAAGAACAGGAAGGTATTTGCTGTTTATAGAAGGTATATATGACTTGTACCCTTTCGATAATTCCTGTTTTTCTGCTTCTTATTCCTAACGAATAGAGGATTAATTAAAGTCAAACATTGGTCACACCAATTTGAGGTTCCTCCCTTTTTTTATCTTTTTCTTGCAACGTTAACACAGCAAAAATAATAATACCGATATGGACAGATTTGCATTTTATAAGCTGGAGATGTGAGAAATTCAACTGCCGAGGTAAAATTATGCAAAATATTGCGGAGAACAGAGTTGAAAGGAGTAACAAAAGCTCTACTAAAGTCCCCGTCGAGACATCTACTCGTTGTTATTTACATCCATATCCTATCAGACTTCTCTATCATTTTCAAAAAAAAAAAAAAAGTGAACTATCTGTTTTTAAGAGTACTTCTTTATGGGTCCTTAATAGAAAGGGAGAAAACCAGGAGGCTAAAGAAAAAGGCAATCTTTTATATTCAAAATGATATAACACCTCTGATAAAACCAGCTTTCTCAAATCTTTACCCTCCTCTTCCTCGTAAGAGTATAGCAATCTTTTACCCAATTCCTCCACCAAAAAATTTGTCGCGGGTACCCTAAGTACTTTAAGAGATTATAGCTGGTAAAGTCCAAAGACAATAGGATGTACTTCATAAGACGTATTCAGAATACTTTATAGTAATAAACTGCCTAAAGATTGTTTTGGGTACTCGACTGCCTGACGGGATCTCAAGTAGTAGGCTTTACGAAAAGCGTGGTTTAATCCCCCTTTCTAGGGCTATAATGAGATAAAGATTGAGAAGGCTAGGGCATGTTGTACGTATGATTGAATGACATCATTTTTATACGATCCTAAAAAGGGCTTATCCCAGATTTGCCTCTCAATCACTCGGACTATCTGTCTTGGCTTTTTCTACAATTAGCCATGTCTTGATACCTGCAAAATACCTGATTTTAATTCAAAAAAATTAAATTTTAGTTTAACTCATCCTCCTTTTCGGCCAATACTCTAGGGTCAAATGAAAAGCAGATCGTCCCCAGTTAGGGTGGGACGATGTCGTAAGGGAAGATTCAAGGAAAACTGGAGCTTCCTGGGAGAGTGTAAAGACGGGGGCTTCAAATAGTTTGAGATGGAGGAGCGTACGTAACTGCATTGGCCTCAAGCGGCTTGGTGCTGCAGTGAGCTGTTAGTAGTATTAGTATATGAGTAAGTAGTCCCCATTAGAGCTTTTCAGCCTCGAAAGATTCAACATCAAAGTAATTGATTCTTTCTTTGTCATGGATTATTCTTCTGGTAAGCTCAGTTTCGAATGAACATAAAAAAAAGTAATAACTTGCCTGTCGCAGTAAAGTTGTAAATGTCTCGGCATTTCTCCTTGTGGAATATCATCAGGCGCCTCTTGTAGCTTCAAAACTTGGAAATCAACACATTTGCATTTATCAGGAACAATATAATAGGGATCCAAAGAACATGGCGGCCGTCCCACTTGTTCCCTAATCATAAACTATGAATCAGTATTCATAAAATGGTACGGCTGGGAAAATCAAAGGAAATATAACAAGAATAGATTAGTAATGCGTCCTAGTGTAATCATCAACGAAAAGGAAGACCATAATGAATATACAGTTCTATTCATTACTCTCTGTATTCGTTAATGTATCTAATTTAGAATCCTCTTCGTGACATTCTCTAAGAGCAATGACATACAAGGAGAAAATAAGTAACAGCTCATTTCCTATTACTGAGACCCAGAAGACAATCAATTCTTCTTCTTTTTCGTTAATTTGAAAAATATTTCTGTCCTCCGGATCCTAAAAACAAATGACATATAATTCGGACTTTGACAATTACCGCTTTAACAACATTATCTACTCCACCCAACTAAGATATTTCTTTTTTCTTTTTGTACAGTCTTCTCTTTTTATATTTATATCAAAATGAGGTATGGTCCTTCAATAACATAATCTTTAAGATTATGGGCAGTTTCGACAATGTCGACGGTAGTAGTGGATTTGCTGTCTCCATAAAAAAAAATGTGGACCACAATTTGCTTTAAGGGTGATACAAACAACATTTTTGAGGCAGAAATTCATGTCATATGTAGAACAGTTACCGTAGACAGGCTTGAAATAAAATCCTTTACATCCAGACATTATTCCTCTCAAAATTTCAAAATAATTAATTTTAGCATCAGAAACGTTCCAGCTCAAATACTAAATATGCTGATTTAAAAATAAAGAAATCCAAGCCAGGGAATTACCATCTGTTTATTATATGAACGAATGGCTAATGAAGCTAATTCTAATCATGTGTGTAGGAATCAATCAAAATATATAAAAATATTCCTTTTTTAGCTGTTCAATCTTTATCGAATAACATCAATCAGTAGATTGCTACGTACTAGAGCCTAGCGGCTAATTCAGCACAAAGAGGCAGCTGAAATTTCGTCATAGAACTGGACTTTTAAAGAACAACCATATTTTTAAATTACTTAAATCTAGCAACCTGCTAGATTTAAATAATAATACTTTCCAAAAATACTTCAAAATTTTATTATTACTAAACTCACTTGCAACGTGAATCAGCTTTGGGCTCTCACAGCTGTTGGCTTCTCTTACAGTTTGGGTTCTCCCCACTCTGGGTTTTTTTGTGGGTTCCCATATGCACAATCAAATATATCTTCCGAGAAAACCTTTTTTGGCACAGTTCACATTCATAAGGATTTTCTCCATTATGGGTTCTCATGTGCCTAATCAAACCTGACTTTAGAGAAAACTTTTTTTGGCATAGTTCACATTCATGGGGTTTATCTCCACTGTGGACTCTCATGTGCCTATTCAAATTTGAATCGTCACCGCTGACTCAACTGTTTCTGTGAATGAAATACCTGTATTTAATTTTTAGTGTTGAACATGTTTTTCTTCTTTTTTTGTTTCATTTTGTACTCCGCTTTTTTTTCTCCATTTCTCCATTGTAAGCGGGCATAAATAAATATATATATATATTGTTTTTCACCATTGTGGGTTCTCATATACCTAGTCAAACTTGACTTTTGAGAAAACTTCTTTTGGCAGAGCTCGCATTCAAAGGGTTTTGCTCCATTGTGGATTCTCATATGCCGGGACAAACTCCATTTGCTAGAACTTTTATTTTTGCATACTTCACATTCATAGAGTTTTTCTCCATTGTGGGTTTCCATGTGCACAACCCAATTTATCTCTCGAGGAAATTTCTTTCGGCATAGTTTACATTCATGATGTTTTCCACCATTGTGGGTTCTCATATGCCGAGTCAACCTCCATTTGCTAGAAGTTTTCTTTTGGCATACTTCACATCCATATAGGTTTTCACCAGTGTGTGTTCTCACATGCTCAATCAAACCCATTTTTCGAGAAAACCTTTTTTGGCATAGCTCACATTCATAAGGTTTTTCTCCATTGTGGACTATCATATGCAGGGACAAACCCCATTTGCTAGAAATTTTCTTTTTGCATACTTCACATTCGTATAGTTTTTCACCATTATGGGCTCTCATGTGTCTTTTCAAATTTGATCTGTCAGAATAATTATTTTTGCATACTTCACATTCATATGGTTTTTCACCATTGTGGGCTCTCATGTGCCTATTCAAATGTGACCTATAAGAATAATTCTTTTTGCATACTTCACACTCATACAGTTTTTCATCGTTATGGGCTCTCATGTGCCTATTCAAATGTGACCCAGAAGAATAATACTTTTTGCATACTTCACACTCATATAGTTTTTTATATTCGTATATTTTTTCAGCAGCGTAGGTTCCCATATGCACAGTCGAACTTTGCTTTTGAGAATATTTCTTTAAACAGGCTTCACGAAGAACATTTCTCCCGTAACTTCCAATTGTGTCAAGATTCGCGTTAAACTCGTTTAACGAGTTTAACATCCATCCATAATAGCGGTATCATAATCTAAGGAAGTTGAAGCTGAAATTAATTGCTTTTGTGCCTGATCTGGGTCTGCCACTTCTTCCATGATTATTGTGGGTAATTTTTTTGATGTGAATGCTACATCAAGGCAATCTTTGCTCATAGCTATATTTTCAAACTTTTTTAATTCACTAGATTCACTTGGATACATGGCGAATGCAACAACTATAATCAACTAATAAAGTACATATATATATATATATATATATATATATATATATATATATATATATATATATATACAAGTGATGACGCCATTTATGACGTCATACCTAAGATGACAAAGGATGCCGGCGTTTGTTTGCTGTTAATTTTTAATGACGTCAGTCATAAGCAAGGTTCCTTGTATACCTAATATGATGTCATTATAGACCTTATTCATTATTTGTGGCGTCACTCTCGGCAAAATTTGCACTAATAATAACAAAATCAGCCGCCATGTTGAACAATAATAAAGCTTAAGGAAATGTAGCGCAGGATCGTGCGTCATGTGTGCAAAGGGTAGATAGCCCAGAAGCACTAACATCAAGTGCAAGATTTTATATAGGATTGAGTTGATTGGATAAAAGTTTAGCTCCTAAATTGACTATGGTTCGTTTTTGTTGTGCTCCATTGTGCAAAAATGCAGGCTGAGGAAAATGTTTGAGTGACATTGTAAGGAAGGTTAGCCTGCCCTTCTCTCTGTGTCCTAGACTATTTTCCAATTGTAGCCTGTGCGATAGACATATTAGACCACGTTTGTCTTCTAAAATTTTACCAATTAGGTAATTATATTCTAGGGTCCCAATCTTTCTAGGTTAGTCGGCTTCAACTAAACAAACCTGCCTAGGCTACCATAAAAAATAGGCTAAATTCAACTAATCCATTTTAAAGTAGCTTTCTAATTTATAATCTAATTGAAATGACAGGTCCTTAGGTAATTAAATATTTCAGAAACCAATATTTAGGTTTAAGACCCAAGACTGTAGCTGAAGATATAGCATTGAGTAGGCAAGTCTGTTGGACTTGCAGGCAAATGGGTGACTTAGACTTTTTATACTGTCTGGTATTACAAGCTGGTCTAAAGCAACCTATTGAGAAAGAAATATGTGAAGGGAACAATTATAATTTCATAATATACAGAATAACTGTAACTAACACATTTTGACGGTGGCTCCTCTATACTTTACCCCAAACTCCTAATATGTAGATATATAGCCCAAAGTATATATTTCCCAGGCATTTCGCCACGCTTCACACTTGTTTTTCGGGTTCTTATTTTGCGACATTTGATTCAATTTACGGCTAAATGGATTGAAACAAGATAGACGCATGGGTGGAATGGATGAAAAATACAAAATAGATGGTTTGACTTTTTAGAGTATAATGGTGATTCCTATGCAAAAAGGTTAATTTCCTTGTTGAAGAATTACTGTAGCAAGGTGGTTTAGTAATGGTCGCGTACCCTAATGGAAAAGGCATCGGAATTCAGACCTAAAGATTACAGGTTAGAGTCCTGCCGTGATCCAACTTTTAGTTCTACTATGGGCTGTTCGTCCTTTACTATATAATGCTTCGATCCGACACACTTTTTAGGAGTTTCAGGATATTCTTTTGTTACCATGGGACATGTTCGTCTTTTACTAGATTGCAGCTACTGCTGCAACGACGATGCATCATCAGGCACATGATAATTTATTTAACATTTCAGTTACTATGGGCTAGAGTTCATTGTTCACTATAAGTAAAGAACAAACAAAGTTGTCACCCAATTGTGTCTATAATGTATACATTAATAGAACGATGTCTATTTGCTACCATGAATATACAGATTTTGCCAATTTCAATGTACAGAATGATTTCACCATATCTTGGAGGACTAACAAAACCTTCTTTTTGCGAGAAAAAAAAGTCATTAACTGACCTCGATGCCACATCGATTTGAGGCAATTTTTGTGAGATTATGAAAATAACAGAAGGTGCACTGACATACATGTTAACCGGGGAAGTAAGTACGCTACTCAATAAAATCCCACTAATTTAAAAAAAAATATACAAAACTTTCTAAAATGTTGATATTACTTAAAGACTGAAGGAATTTCAGATAAGTTCCCAGCATTTTAGAACCTAATTTAGATAAAAGAACGCAAATAAGTATTGTCAAAGGCTTTGGAATAATAAGATTTGTTTATCCAAATTAGGTTAGGTGAGAAGTAATAAAAAAACGCCTCAAAATCATGGACTGGTTCCTCTGTGTTTATTGAGTAAAGATACCCCATGCAGGTGTGTCAATTAGAAAACACGCACCAGAGGAGCACAATAAGTCATTATCGAAAATTGAAATATATTAGATACAACCATAGATCCAGTACAAAAATTTGGAAATATTCCCATAGCCTAAGTCCCCATTCCTCCTTTTTTTCAAAAAAAGATTATAACGTAATCTTTTTTTCAAAAGATTGGAGCTCTTTTTTGTGTATTTGGAAAAGAAATTAGAAAAGAAAAGAAATTAAGAAGAAGAAGAAGAAGAAGAAGAAAGATGGAAAAGAAATTAGGTGGCTCTTTTATTCTGATGATTTAAAATGCAGAATCAGAATTCACTTTTAAACCCAGCTCCATTTAAGTCCAGCTTTTACCTATTGTTATTTTTAAGTTATTTATTTCAAAAGAGTGGCTCTTACGTTATACACTTTACAAGATTTAAAAGTGAAAAGCAAAGCGCTCTCAGTTTAAGGAAATAATATTGGTTCATTAATTTTCAAATAAAGTGAACATGATATACCACCAAATTACTTCTCTAATCATGAATAAGAAAGTCACAAATAAAAATAATAAAACGTAACGGGAATGCTTTGCTAATCAAAGAGAATTCGGGTAAAAAATACAGACTAGGAAGGTAATAGTAAACCTGAACCAAACATAACATGGCAAGAAAAAAATCTTGGCTAAATAATCAGGATTTGGTACATTTTAATTAAAGGAAGTTCCAGAAAGACTGGAGGAATAACACTAGATAGAGATAAGGATATGATAAATTAGATAGGGATATCACAAAACTAGAATAGCCAGAGTAAAGCAAAAGCACAGTAAAGGAAAAAAAGGGCAAAAACTAAATTACAGTTAAGGTAAATTAAGGGACACTGGCATTTAATGCATAAATGGATGGGTCTCGTCAGGGCATTTAGAACCATACACTCGACATATTCTTGTGATAAAGCCGTCAAAGGAAGGTTCATTACACTTTCACAGATGCATCAATGATATTAAACATGGGAAAAAATCAAACACTTACGTATTACAACGGCGAGGAAGATTGTATCCTTCTAGGCCAGGTCTTATAGGTAGATTTGGGACAACATTCCTGCATGAACGACATTGTATTGTAATACTTGTGGCTTTAGCTCGTATTCCGGACGCAGCAATACAGATTCCTGTCACTTTAGTAAGATGGGATACTTGATCAGACTGGAAGATAGGTTTTTATGAGAATAAACTAAATGCCTAAAATCTCGTTGCCCATAAATTATGAACAATTTACTAAATTTCAGTCAGGACCTAAAAATGATTTAGGCCTATAATTTAATATTTCCTAGCATTTGGAGAAAGAAGAAACTATTTAGGGAGAGTAAGGGTAATATATAGTCCTTACTCGTACCCCATGTTTGGAGAAATGGTGAGGATCTGCTTCACTTCATTGCTCTTTGTCCTGAATTATAGGATTTAAGAAACCAATTATTTTCTAATAGTTTGGGGTCAAGTGAGTGGTTGGTCTCAATAATGGGACGAAAATATTATGAGACAATAAAAAGGACTGCAAAATATATTAAACTGGGAATGACCATAGGGAGATTCCTGAGGGGAGGGGGAAGCTTGAAGTATTTTATTTTTCCTTTTTGTATCAAAGGCCCCTGTGGGTTTAAAGCATTTAGTATCTATCTATCATATGTGCGACATTTTGTGTAATTATGTGAGTTAGTTTTATGGTATTATGTGTTTTGTTAAGTTTGTTTTAATTTGGAATTGTTACATCTTTTCATTGTTATGTACAGCTGACTCTCGACAACTCGAGCCGTCAAAACTCGATATCTCGAAATATTTTCAATCCTCTTGGAAAAACCTGTCTAAGTTGAAGAAAAAACCATGCATAACTCGAAATAATTTTGCGGTTATATTTTACCTCTGTATGTCGAAGTGACGCGAAAATTACCTCTATAACCCGAAATTCAGTATAAAACTTTTCATTTTATTGTCAATTTACCTCCACAAATCCAAGTTTAACTCAGTATCTCGAAGTTTTTCCAACGGACCTCTGTTAGTCAAAATCCCGGTATGTAGGTTGCAACGTGTAAAAGTTGATTTGCATGAACTTTATCTAACATATTTTTGTGTCAGATTCTGTTATTGTTCAGGTCTTTATTTCCTAGCAAACTGAATATATTACTGACATTTGAAAGTAAAGCCTTGATATGTTAATTCTATGGTACCCTAATAAAATTACTCTTAACTTTGTAGTGGCTGTAGCGAGTACATTTAGCGAGTTTGTACCTCTGTAGCTAAAATTTTCATTTGGCTTCTATAACTCGAACTATGCATAAAAGTCAAATTAAACGTAATTCGAAGAAAAATCGAGGTCCCATGAATTTCGAGTTAGCGAGAGTCAAGTGTACCATGGCTTGTTATGTGTGTTATTAGCATGTTTATTATTTTGGACCACTTTTTTTGCCATGGTCCAAAGCGGCTTTTGTTGCAATAAATATCGATATATAATTCTATCTATCGGTTCTCCTTCAGACGAGGGCTATTCATGTTTTTTGGTTGTCTTGTTTTCTTTCTTTTTTTCTCTCCAAAAAAGCATTTGCTCTTGGCTTCAATTCTTGTTCTCTAATTTTTTTTAATTTAATATATCTAATTTAAAGTTTCTTTTGATTATTTTTCTGCTTCTCAGAATTGTATCCCATTGTTCCTTTCTTTGTTTTAAGTTAGACTTTCGTTTTCTTTCTATTGCACCATAAATTATCAAGCTGACAACAGTACCGTTTGTTCCTATTTCTTTTTACAAAGCTACTTTTTATTACGAAAGATGCACCAAGTGTATAATCCCTGCGAGAATCTCTAAAAATTATCCAAATGCCAAAAAAGTCGGGGGGGGATAAATTATCAGTTAAGAGCTCTTCAAACAGAGCCCTGATAAAAACACTCTTGAAAGACTATTTCATCTCTAAATGCACAAAAAGTGAATAATAGAATAGTACTTTGTTTTTTCCTTCTACTTCAAAACCTAAACTATTTAAGGCTCAAAATGGAAGCACGTGGCAGTTATAACATATCTTGTAACTACACCCTCCCCCAAGCATTTTTTTTTGCAGCCAGTCGGTAAAAAAACCGAGTTGGTAAAACAGAGGCACGAAGCACCGCTATTTTACTGCCACTTTTTTTTATTATCAGATAAATGGGAAGATGGAAATAAATAAGTTTTTCTTCTTCTTCTGAAAATCAGCTTTTATTTTCACTCTTAAGATTTTTTTTTGATTTTTTCAGATGGCGGATAATTTTTTCTTTTGTTTCGTTATATTAAATTTTAAAAAAAAATTACATTTATTTTAGTCTTTTGTAAATCCTGAAATCTGTCTTCGTCCACCACAGTTACAAAATACTTTACATGTGATTTATAATTATCTCGGTACCTATAAAGGAAGCTAACTATTCAACAGTTATGTAGTACGTTGGCTTATGATATCATGAGACCACACTTAGTTCCGTCGAAACAGCCATATTTATTTTTATTTTTAAATATGATTTAAATACAGATATTTATTTCTAAATAAATTTCTTATCTGTATTCTTTTTCTTTACTTTAGACCTTTAAACATCAAAAATGGCTACTCAGCTGAAAGTGATAATATCATTCCCTTTTAGTCTCATATCTATTTAGGATTTTCTGAAGTTATGATAAAAACATTCAAATACATGAGTTATTTGAGCTTCAAAAGTCGCCTTTGAAAACCTCTAAACCTCTTTTTTTTAATGTTTGCCGCCCTGATAAATAGGCTCCGAGACACACGTATTCATTTCGATCAAAAAATCGAATTTAACACAAAATCTTTGATAACATATAGCTTTGACTTGCAGAAAACAAAAACACTTGGAAGCGGAAACGATTTTCCCTTCCACCACAAACGGGTCAAATACATGTCTAAGAAATAAAACCTTTTGCTCCAATGAATGTTCTCGGAGTAATTCTTTTTTAACTCGGTATTCATTTGGCTCCGTTTATATTTCTACCTGTTAACTTTTCTTTAATGTCGTATAAATCTAATTACTCTTTTATCATACCTGAGCTCAATGGAATAAAAGGTTTCCCCCAACAACATATACAGACTCCCTCCTTCGATGTTTTCCCAAAACCCATAAAAATAAGCAAAAATAAGAATATTTGAGACTAAAAACGGACTTTAAGGGCCACATTTCTTTCTTAAAAAGTCCTACGCCCCTTTCCAAAACCTGTTCATCGCACCTATAGTTTTGTCTTTGTAAACCTATGCTAAAAAAAGGTAAAAAAAGGAAAAAGCTAAAAAAAGGCTGCTATTTTTTCCACATAAGTCTATCCTAGAAAGTAATAAAATACAAGGGTTGCTTATGATCCTTGAATACCATATACTCCACAGCGCCAGAATAGTCAAGTTAGAACCCCTTTGACAAATTCCATTTCTGTACTGGATATACACTTGTCTTCGTTAAAAATTATCAACTGATGACCTTGGTGGGATTTTCCTCTTGGGTTATCTTTTCAATCGATTTCCAATGATCTTTGAGTCTTTTCAGAGGAGAAAAAAGGAAAAAAAGTGGACACATGAGTTCTACTTAGGCAAAAAGTAATTTTTATTGTTGTTCGATTCAGGGGATTGTAGGTTTCCTGTATAAGGTTTCAGGCCATAGCAATCCCAACAGTGTACTTTGTTTCGACCCGGCACCATTTTTTAGAGATTCCAGGATATTTTTCAAAATTCCCATCAATTTATTTTGAAATAACATTTTATTATTTAGACTAATCAAGATAATATTTATCATTCCTGGATTATTTACAAATGGCAATTTTTGTCACTAGTCAGTTTTTATTAGAACGCGGTTTTTAAATTTGTGGCTGCTGTGGGCTGTGATTTGTTCTTTACTAAGTTGCAGCTACCGCTACTGCCATGATTGCATGACTTAACAAAACTGTTCTTCAAAACTCTGTCCTCTGACAATTTATCTGACTAGGTAAAATGTCACTGAGTTTGTTTTACGACAAACATACTTTGTTTCTTGGCAATTGATAGCAGAAGGAGATAAAGCTCCAAGGAGATGGTTGAGAAAAGGCCTACTTGTAGGAAATCAGAATGAGACAACATCAAACCATATGTCTTCTCTAGAGGCAGCAACCGGCCTTTAGCAATACAACAGCCTATCCTACTAGCGTTATTTTGGATTTTTTTAAAGTAATACAAAGAAAAGTTTCCTAGTCCAAGTGTAAAGCGCGTAGCAAGGTAAGTTGGCAGTCTAATGACTAATTTTAGTTACCTTAATGTCTCTAATAGGAACAGGATTAGCTTCTGATTTAATTATAACCTGAATGTCATCAACATTTTCTTCGCCAAGCGGACGTGGACGAGTAATATCATCAGCCACTTCTTTAGTTGCTTCTTCGAGCTATGGAAGAGAAAAAAGATAAACAAAAGAATCCATTTATATGATTCGATAAAAACATTTAATTATACATAATTTTATTAATACTAGCATCATTAATTATAGTAATTCTTTCTTGAAAAGAACAGTTTTTTAATCTCTAAACAAAACAACTTAAATTTCATTTTAATTTATACGGCACACTTTTTGCATATTTATACCGACAATTATTCTATACTGTCGATAATCTATCGCTTTAAAAAAAAAATATAATAAAATATAATAATCACTTTTTAAAATATTTAGCACAGACTCTAAACTTGAGCAAAATTTATTATAGCGCCCAAAAATTAAGCCCCTAAACGAATTTATTATGAAGGATTTTTTTCCAAAATAAAGGACCTAAACAAATTTTCTTAAGTCCTGATCAATCTAGATCGTTTTTTCACATCATAAAATGGTACTATACCAATCATAGGCAGCGCAATAGCGCTGCTAAGTAAAGAACGATGTTGGCACAATGTATATTTTTTTTTTTTTTTTGGTTTTGGTTTTAAACCAGGGCACTTCGTATCGAAAGAGTTGTCGTAGAAACTTCGAAAAGGGCTCATTCGATTGGAAATTGGAGCGGCTTGTGCCCTTTTTAATAGTCGAAAGTGATTGGAAGGCAACTAACACCCCTTACAAGCCCACCATTTCCCCAAGACACATCCAATCAAAAATTTAAGATTGCCATTTTGTTCAGAGTAGTTGATTTCCAGATTGAAATTATGTTTTTGTGGAGGACACTCCCCCCACAGCCCTTAGGGCAAGGGTTGTAAGTTATACCCTGGAGGCATATAAGGTTTTTTATTGAAATCTTTGTCATAGAAACTTGAAAAAGGGCTCATTCTATTGGAAATTCAAAGGGCTGGTGCCCTTTTTAATAGTCGAAAGTGATTGGAGGGCAACTAACCCCCCTCTAACGCCCACCTTTTCCCCAAACACTTCCAATCAAAATTTTTAGATAGCCATTTTGTTCAAAGTAGTTAATTTTTGGAAATTTAGTCTTTGAGGATGATAAACACCCCCCCCCCAGAGCCCTCAGGGCAAGGGCTGTAAGTTATTCCCTGGGGGCATATAAGGTTTTTATAGATAGCGTTGTTGTAGAAACTTCAAAAAGGGCTCATTCAATTGGGAATTGAAAGGGCTGGTGCCTTTTTTAATAGTCGAAAGTGATTTTAATAGTGAGAGGGGGCAACTAAACCCCCTTTCATGCCCACTATTTTCCCAAACACATAGAATCAAAATTTTGAGATAGCTATTTTGTTCATTGTAGTTGAAATTTTTAGAAATTATGTCTTTGAGGATGACAACCCCCCACAGCCGTCAGGGCAAGGGCTATAATCTATGCCTTGAGGGCATATGAGGTTATTATACAAAGTGTTGTTATAAAACTTCAGAAAAGGCTCACTCGACTGAAAACTGAAAGGACTAGTGCCCTTATTACTAATAGAAACCGATTGGAGTGCAACTAGCCCCCCTCTCACGGCCACCATTTCCTTAAACACATCCAATCAAAATTTTGAGATATTCATTTTGTTCAACGTAGTTAAAAGCTCTGGAAATTAGGTCGTTTAAAATGACAACCCCTCAGAGCCCTCAGGGCAAGGGTTGTTTTTACTGAAAAAAAAATTCTTTTCAATGTTTTCACTTATAACTTTAAGAAAACAAAAATTAATTTAGATTTTAAGGAGTAAATATAAGCATACGTATATTAAACTGACATTACACATTTTTTTTTCAGTAAATTGATTTGAATTTTTTTCAGTAAAGTACAAATTATATTCTGGCTTTTAAAAAGTGTAGGGTTTAGAACCCTACTCAGATTAATTTCTGTTCGTCTTGAGATTGATTTATTTTAATTTCTGTTTGTTTTGGGTTTCATTTATTTATTGACACTGGTTTGTGGTAGTTGTATGCTAGGTAGATTATTTGATTATATTTTTGTTCCTTTTTGTGTTTAATGGAGTTCTTTACTTTTTTTAAAAAACTTATTTTGTGCAAAAAGTTTTGTTGATTAATTTTCAGAAAAAAATAGTTCTGTTTTGGAGAAAAAATGTACAGGTAAATAAATAAATATACATACATGCATAGAATTATTTTTCATTTAGTAAGATTATCATAGACAGCGCAATAGCACTGTCTAAGTAAAAAGGGATGTGGGCACAATGCATTATTTATTATTTTTTTGGGCTTCTTTAGATCAGTGCACTTCGTATAGAAGGAGTTGTCGCATAAACTTCAAAAGGAGCTCATTTGATTGCAAATTGAATGGGCTAATGCCCTTTTTAATAGTCATAAGCGACTGGAGGGCGACCAGTCCCCCCTCGCCAATATCCCAAAACATATTCAATCAAAATTTTGAGATAGCCATTTTGTTCAGCGTAGTTAATAGGTCTAGAAATTATGTCTTTGAGGATTATAACCCCCCTACAACCCTTAGCGCAAAGGCTGTAAGTTATACCCCAATGGCATATAAGGTTTTTAGGGAGAAGGTGGTCGTTTAAACTTCGGAGGGGGTTCATTGAATTGGAAATCAGAAGTTCTAGTTCCCTTTTCAAGAGTCAAAGTGATCGGAGGGCAGCCACCTACCCCCACTTCGTATTTTCCCCAAATGCATCCGAAAGAAATTTTTATATAACCATTTGTTGAAAAATACAACAAGGCCTTTGAGGTTGATACAATCCCCCAGAGTCTGGGGGTAAGGGCTCTAAGTTATGCCCCAGGGGGATATAAGGGTTTTATGGAAGGGGTGGTCGTGTTAACTTTTGAAGAGGATTTTTTGACTGGAAATGTATACTTCTATCCTTTTAAGAGACAAACATGATGGAGAAAAACTACCCCCCCCCTCCTGACATCCTCTTTTCCCGAAAAAAATTCGACTGAAATTGTGAGATAGTCATTTGCTACCAACAATCCAAATAGCCTATAACAATGTCTTTTTTTCTTGTGTGTTGAGTAGCTCGGTATGAATGTGGTTTTAATAAGCTGAGACTGATAACCTCGTTTGCCGTTTCAAGTTTATTGCTTTTCTTGGCAGGCAAAAGGCGAATAGTGTTTGTTTTCTTTTTTAATAAATGTATATCTCATAGCTTATATCTCATTTAGGGTGGACAGAACCCCCCAGAGCCCAAAGACAAGGGCTGTAAGTTATGCCCCGGGGCATATAAAGTTTTTTATGGAACGAGTGGTCGTATAAACTCTGGAACGGATGGAGCTCATTTGATTGGAAGTCGGAAGTTTTAGTGCCCGTTTTAAGAGTCAAAGTGATCAGAGCGCTGCCCCCCCCCCCCGCACACGTCATGTTTCCCCGGGATGTATCCAATAGAAATTTTCAGACAGTCGTTTTCTTCAAAATAGTTCACAGATCATACAACAAGGCCTTCAACATACAACAAAGCCTGGGGACGAGGGTTGTAAGTTATGCCCCTGGGCATTTAAGGTTTTTATGGAAGGGATGATTGTATAAACTTTAGAGATGGCTCATTTGGTTGAAAATTGGCCGTTCTTATTCCCTTTTAAGAGTGAAAAATGATGGAGGACAATTAGCCCCCTCCCCCCCCAACTTCCTCTTTTTACGCCAAACGCATCTGATTGAAATTGTGCGATGGCCAATTTGTTTAAAATAGTCCAAAGAACACATAACACAACTAACATAGTTTGGAATTTGCAAGGTTATAGTAGGGAAAGGTTAGAAAATCTATTAGTCAAGTGCATCAGCCGGTTGTGAACGTTAAGATGTTGCTTGCCTTGTTGAGACGTGGAATTCTCTACATCATTTTTTGTCTTGTGAAGATTTCGATGTCTTTGAGCGTAGGAGAAAGGTTTCGGCAAATGGTAGATATTATGGAGGAGCTTCGGCGCTTGTAAGGAAGGGTGTATTTAATTTATTTCGTAGGCTAGAAAGTGAGTCTGAAAATTTATTATGGCTATTATTAAGTTGAAAACGTTCACCTTCTTGTGTGTGTTGTTTGTTTGATTTCCGAATACTAGTCCTTACAGCCGCAAAAGATGCATGGGAATTGATTGAAAATGAAACACAGATGTATAAAAGAATGTACCCTTGCCGTAATTTTGTTTTTCTATGGGACTTCAATGCATATACTAGTGAAGAGGACGAGTTGCAGGTTGGTTAACCCCTTGTAAATGAACCAGGTCAGAATATTTTTTTTTAGAGAATGAATGTATGTTTTCCCTATTAGAAAAAGTAGGGATAGGTCTCGGAAAATACATAGATGGGGATGGAATTTAATAAATTTTTGTAAAAAGGAAGGGTTAATAATTTTGAAAGGAAGGTTGGGATATTTCGGTAAGGGTGATGTTACGTGTTATTGTGGGTTTAGCCCGAGTTTAATTTATTATATTTTATGTAGTTTATCTCTCTGGTCCCGGGCGGTGGTCCTTAGGGTTCTAGAGTTGGTCGGATCTGACCATTTGCCAGTAGTAATAAGCTGAGAGCGTAGTATTAAGCTGTTAAGCTGATATTCGACGGTCTGAAAGGGTAAATGAAAGGTCTAAGTGTGAGGAAAGGATCCGTAAACCAGTTTGGATAGCCAAGGAGAAAGAAGAATTGGTTAAGATGGAACTAGAAAGTGAGGAAAGTGAGCTGTTTCGGTAATTACATATAAAATTTATGATAGCATCAAGCCTTTATCTCAGGATAGGAAACATCCGGCCAGAAAAGATGAGGTTTTTTTCGATGAGGAATGTAGGCAGAAAAAGGAAGAGGTAATTAGGGTTTTCAGCCTACTTAAAGCAACAGACCCATTGGATCAGGAAGCGAATTTGCGCAGGCTAGCTGAATACAGAAAATTAAGGTCAGATTATAATAGGGATAAAAGAGTTAAAAAGAGAGAGAGGCATGAAGATTAATGAGGAAATTAAGAGAGCTTGTGGTGTGAATAACCCTAGAGAGTTTTGGTCGGTAGTTAAATGTTCAATCCAGGGCTCGGGAATAAAAGGAGATGTCCCACCAGCTGAGACGTGGCCAGATTATTTTGAAAATACGGAGTCAGAATATGTCAGGGCGAATGAGTCGAATGGTTCAAAGGATAGAGTTAGGTCTGGGGACGGTAAGATATCCTTTAAGACAGAATGATTACGATTTAGTTAGACCTGTATCTCAACAAGAAATTTGGAATCAGTTGAAAAAGTTGATTGGTAATTCGCGTCCAGGAACAGATGGTATATCTACAAAGGCCCTGAGGTTAGGAAGGGCAACTTTAATACCCATGTTGGCTGCAGGTTTCTCATTTGCAGTGGAGAAAGCTTGTTGGTCTCGCTCTTAGGACACTTCAGCAGCAGTGCCTCTTTTTAAGAAAGGTAATAGGATGTTACATGAAAACTTCAGGTCTATCTTTATGGGAAATGTGGTAAGTAAATTGTTTTGCATGGCTCTTAAATGTAGGCTAAGTGACTGGTTAGAAAAGAAACAATAATTTATCCCAATTCAAGCGGGATTCAGATCGACATTCAGCACTGTTGACCATATTTTTACTTTGGATAAACTGAGAAGGAAATATGCTATCGAGGAAAAAATGGTTAGCTATTCGTAGCCTTTTTAGACCTGAAAAGCGCTTTTGACTCGGTAAATAGGAGGTTGTTAATTGTAAGTTTTTTAGAAATAGGCTTGCCGTCTTGTTTTGTAGCAATAGTAGAAGATATGTATCGGAGGGTGAAATTTGTTGTGAAGGTTATGGGAAATTTTTCTAGACCGGTTCGTGTGGGTGTGAAACAAGGATGTTCTTTATCTCCTAAGCTTTTCTCCTTGTTTGTTAATGATTTAGATAGTTTTATTAAAAGTAATGGAGCCCCTTATGTATCTTCGGACTGGTATAGGCTATCCTGCATGTTATTGGTGGATGACACAGCTCTAATGGTGGATAGTAGAGATAATCCTTAGAATCAATAAGATATGATGAAAAACTATTTAGAAAAGAGGGATTTAGAGTTGAAGGCTAAGAAGTCAGCAGTACTAGTATTTAGGAGCAAAGGGGAGTTAGATTCCGAGGTTCATTTTATTTTTGGAGGAACGATGTTAGAGGTTAAAGAAGAATTTGTTTATTTGGGTGTTAAGTATAGTGCATTAAGGGGGATGTCTAGGCATGTATAAGATTGTAATTTAAAGGGTAATAGGCTAATAAATATCCTTTTGAGAATTAATTTAGGGTTCTGAGGTATTTGGGGTTTTGCTAAAGCAGCTAAGCTAGAAGTAGTTCAGCTAAGATATTTTAAGAGAATTTTAGGCTTGAAAGATTCATTTAGTTCAGTTGTGGTGAAAGGAGAGACTTTTCACTTTATGGAGTATTAGATTGGTTACAATGGTGAAATTCTGGGAGAAAATAATTAGGCTACCTAGAGTTCGGCTTCTTAAGTCAGCTTATTTGGACAGCTTGAAGGAAGGTAGACATGATTTGTGGCCCAATCAGGTCAAGAAAATACGGAAACTTTGTGGCCTTTCAGAGATGTGGAATGAAAGAAAAGGCCCAATGGGTGAAAGCGTGTCAGTATGGAAGGAAGTCCAGCGAACCCTAAATGACCAAGAACTCCAAGAGTGGCGAGCTCATAAGGACCAATGTATGTCTCTGAGATTTTACTCCCAAGCTAAAGACTGTTGGGGGGAGGTTTATTTTAAATTTAGAGTTGAATAGAGAGGATTTGAAAAATTGGTTTTTGGTAAGAGGGGATGGTTTGGATTTAGGTGAGAGAAGGAAACTTTTGGGAAAGCTTAGGCTGGCGGCTAGCCCCTATTTTTGCCCTATGTGTGGACGTCTGAATGAGAACTTACTTCATTTTGTATCCGAGTGTGAAGAGCTGTCTTAGAAGCGAAATGAATGTTTTAGACGAGTATTTGGGAGTGAATGCTTGTTAATTGAGCGGATGGCTTAGAGGAACGCATGTGTTATGTGCAGGTTGTCAAAAGGGCACGTCAACGATATTTTAGGAACAGTTTCGTGTGTGAAATTAAAACTTACAAGGCTTGTTGTGGGGGATGTTGAACTACCCAAAAGATATGTGGTTATATTTAATATTTGCATCTTAAAACTAGTGCTTCTACTCCTACAACTACTACTACTGCTACTACTATTATTACTGCTACTATGCTACTGCTAATAAAGCTAAGACTACTTCTATTAACTCTACTTCTACTGCTACTACAATAACTATTGGTGCTACTACAACTGCTAATGAGCCTAAGGGTATTAAGGCGAAAATCTCGGGCAATATTGAAACTGTATTGAAATAAATCGAAATACACTATGCCCACATAGGTTGTCAAGAGGACGTATCAACAATGCTCAAGAGCGGATCCAGGATTTTTGTTCGGGGGGGGGGGGGTTACCCGATTTTTTACCGGGGACTTGGTCTAACAACCCATGGTTTTGTCTTTATAGGTATTTTTTAGACTAATTTTCGACTCGGTCAAAAATGTCGAGGGGGGGGGGCGTTCAAATCGGGTAACCCCCCCCCCCTGGATACGGCCTTGGCAATACTTCAGGACCGATTGGTGGAATTGAGTTGAAAATTTCATCGTCTGTTGAAGGGGATGTTGAATAAAATGTGCTATGTGCATATGCTACTACTGCTACGACAACTATTGCTACTACTGCTACGACAACTATTGCTACTACAAAAGCTAAGCATATTATGGTGACGTCCTCAAGCAACGTATAGGCGGATGTTGAACTAAACCAAAACGACCCATGAGCATGTAGATTATCAAAACGCTGACAAAGCAATATCACAAAAACGGCTTACATAGTTAAGTTAGACCTTTTAGGGTAAGTCGTGGTGGATTTTGAACTAAACAGAAGACACTATGTGTATACTTTTAATACCACTTTTACGGTTACTGTAACTAATGACACGACGGGCATTAAGTTGAAAAGTTTAGGGGGAGTTTCAATTAAACGAAAAAGCTACATGCATGCAGGTATTAAAAGGGCATATAAGCAATATCCTAGGCAGTGCTGTTCTAACATAGCTAGTAATATCATTGATATTTTAAAGGAGTTGATTTGACTGGAAATTCAAAGTTCTAGTACCCTTTTTAAGAGTCGAAAGTGATAGGAGAGCAATCAGCCCTCCTCTTCAGCTCATAATTATCCAAAAACTTTCAGTCAAAATTTCAAGATTGCCATTTTGTTAAGCAAAGCCAAACAGTCTTGTAACTGTATCTCTAGGGCTATTGCGTAGATCAACCCCCCACAGTTACGCAAATTGCCCATTATGTTTAGACACTAAATGTTGCCTTGAGATTAAACCAAAACGCACTGTGTATATGCTGGTTGCCAATAAGACATTTCAGCAATATCCCAAGAACGACTAAGGGTATTACGTTTAAAGTTTCGGGGCTACTTCTATTTCTACCACTGCTCTTAAAACTTAACTAAATCAAAAGAGTGTAAGTGAATCCAAGCTGTCAAAGAGCACATGTAGAATTTTTTGTGAATGATATTAAGTTTTATTTTTCAGGTCAACTAGAGGAGGTATAAAAGTAAATCAAACACTACTATTTGTGTCAGATTTTTAAAAGAGAGTATGTCATTAAAAAAATGTTGGAAAAGTTTCTCCAGTATATAAATAGCCGACCAAACTATAAATTCTTAAAGTAAACAGAAAAGACTTAAACTATTATATTCTTTTTCCCTGAAAAAAGACTATAGGATCAAGAAAATAGGATCAAGTAATCTACCAAGCATAAAACTACCACAAATCCGCATCAATAAATAAACGAAACCCAAAACAAACAGAAATTACAATAAATAACAGAGTCAAACTCAAAACGAGCAGAAACTAAGATGAGTAGGGCTCAAAACCCCTATACCTTCCCAAGGCCAGAACATAATTTGCACTTCACTGAAAAAAAAAATTAATGTTTTCACTTTTATAGCTTTAATAAATCAAATATTATTTACATTTAAAGAAATAAATATCAGCATATGTATATTATACTGACAATGCACATTCACTTGTATTTTGTTCAGTAAAGAAATTTTTTTTTTCAGAAATTTTAGAATTCTGGCTGCTTGACAGAAGCCAGAATTCTATTTTAGAAAGGGTAAGACCATGAACAATACCTTCTTTAGTTACTATTTTAGTATAGAATTCCAGTTTCAAAAGGGTAAAACCACGAACAATACCTTCTTTATTTATTATATTGAATCAAAATTCATATACTGTATAAGTCCCAATTTCCGGGGGATTTTAACATGACCTCCTTTCCCTCTTTAAAAATTTTAAGAAAAGAAAATTGTTCATCATAATTAAATCATATAGACTGAGAGCTACAAGACTGAGCTACGCACGCTCCTCCTCCATTCCAGTCTGTTTAAAGCCTCCCTCTTTATACCCTCCCAGGAAGTTGCCTTTCCCTTAAATCTTTCCTGACGACATCCTCCCACCCCAAACGGGGACAACCAGCTTTTCGTTTGGCCAGTGTGATACCTAACTTCAATTCTGGCTACTTGTTCGGCTCTTTATGTATCTGAAACAAATATTAATAAATTCCAAATACATTACCAATGCAATATACTCAGTGGGTTGTTTACGAAGTTTATCAGCCAAATCTTCATCATAACTCTGAATATCTTCCATTGAAACTTCTATAAAGTACTGTCTCAAGTTATAGTGACGTCTGAGCATGTCCCTGAGCAAAAATAGAAATATATGTTAAACAGAACAAAAGCAAATTGTTACTTTTTTTAATACGAAAACATCAGATCCTTGAACAAATCAAAATGAAAAACGTAGTTTAAACAAAAACGGCAAGAAAATATATTGAATTGGAAGATTTTTGGTCATGTAACACATGCATTAATGCTTCTATAAAAGTTAAAATTTGCTAATATGGGGAGAGGGGCTTAAGTACCAAAACATCGTCCGGTTAAAGACTATTTGCGTTGCTTACAAAATACAAAATATCATATCCTTGACTAAATTTAAATGAAAAACGTAGTTTGAATAGAAAACTGCAAGAAAAATTAATTTAAAAAAAATAAATAGGTGAAAATAACATCATTTTTGTACAATCCTGAAAAAGGCTTATGCCAGCTTTGCCTCTCACTCAGACTATCTGTATTAACTTTTTCTCCAACTAGCCATGGCTTGAATGCAACTTGATTATAATTCAAAAATCAACGGACTCAGTCTCGGCCTTCGCCCTCAACCTTGTTAATTCGAATTGGAGACTTTTGCCATGTAACGTATGCATTAACGCTGCTACAAAGTTAAAATGAGTCACTTCTGTCATTTGCAGCAAAACAACCTACCTCACAAAAGGATAGCAAAAAATAAATACAGGAACTAGTGCTTTATACATTAACAATACAAAATCTTACAGACTTCTCATGATAAGTACTGCCACAGTAATTGCAACACTATGCATTTTTTCCGGCTATTATGTTCAATATAACAACAAAACTTGAAATACAGGGTATCCAATACAAACATTACTTAGTATATCCCTTGAATTGGTTTTTGTTCAATGCTTTTCCAGTTCTCAACAACCATCACTGGAAACAAGCAAGCTAAATCAAAATCTTAAACAACCACAACTTTTTTTTCTTAAAGCTAAAATTTTCACTGAGTTCTTAATTTTCATGTAGAGTTCTTAATTTTCATGTAGATTCAAAGCTACTGTTTATTGCAAAACAATAGAAGGTAACAGACTGAGTGCAATTTTAAGACCAAAGATTCCTTGGCTAAGAAAAAAGTAATAAAACTTACGACGTCCGTGCCCAGAAAAGATCTTTCGAAGATTAAAAACCCCAAGATTTTCCATATATTTCGTCGTAAGAAAACAGCCCCAACAGTATCGTAAGGACAGTCTTAAAATCCCGTATCTAAAAAATCTGAACCTTCAAAAGAACTTTCAGTTCTTGGAAGAAACTATTCGTGCTATATACATATGGAAACAACACGATATGCTTCTCAGAATGGTAACATCAGCTTCACATTGAGCTTTGAAGAGGATTTTTTTTGGAATTGTGCTACTATTAAGACATCATCACCTTCTCAGTGAAAGAATGTGCTGTTCCCGGTCAGACGACCAAGTGATCCCTATAGTTGGACAAGACATGAGCCGCATTAGATTTCTGAAGATAAAGTAAAACCTACACTTTGCAAATAATAATGGGCTCCAGGAAAGCGATACAATGGTTAAAACAGGGCTACTTGTAAATGTCATGAACACTAAACTTCAGCAATACAGGACGTTCTGTCAAAAATCTGTCAGTGGATGTACAAATGGCACCTTTCTTTGGTCGTCAAAGCTGCAAAATATTTATTATCCAAGAAAAACCAAATCAATTTAGATACAAAGCAGTCAAGTGTAAAGATGCACAGCTGCTTGTTTAGCAACAAACTACGACCCTATACAACCGCTTCACCAGGGAAAGCACGGTTTTGTTCCCCGGGACTAAACCTACAGTCCTGGCCATGGTGAGAGCTTAGGGTCTCCACACATCTGCCCTAAGAAATCAACTACTTGTGTAGTGGTGATAGCAGGGAAGTAGGATCGACGGCAAATATACAAAAAAAAATGCAAGGCTAGAGTGCAGTGTCAAACTTCATTTGCAATGGTATTACAAGCAATTCCATGCCTAGCTTTAATTTATCTTTTACACTAACTTTTCTTAAACGTGAGAAAAGATATATATCGATATATGTCCTTCAGTTCCAAGGACAACATTAACGCCCAACGTTCCCATATAGGAACATAGCACCATAGTTACACCGCTGATGCAAAAATATTTTACACCACTAATCCTTGTGTTAAAATCCTATTTCACTACCCTAAAGCAAGCATCGCACAATTTTACCGGCCCAGTGATTGTAGTGATTGAACTGTTGACAGAACAGTGATTAGCGGGTAACAAATTGACGAAATGGCATATGTAGACGCTATTGTGAAACTTGGTGGTCTAGAATATCTTCTTCAAGGAGAAAATGACGAACTAGTGTCAGTCTTTGGGGCGATGGTAAAAATAATTAAAACCAAGATCATGCAGGTATCTTGAGCTCCTTCGTCAAAACCTGCTGAGATAACAGTCAATAAAGAGTCAGTTTAAAATTTCGAGTTCTTTGCCTACCTAGGCAGTCTCACAACTCCTAACAATGATCATTCAAAATCGAACAGGCGAAGATTTGCCTCAGCCGGCTGCCGCTTCAAGGGCCTATAACCAATCTTAAAAAGCAAGGCATTCTTAACATCTTTAAAAGTCCAACTATTTAACCAGCTAATAATCCCAATTGCTTTATAGTCAAGTGAAACCTGGACAATAAGGGCCAACGATGAATAAAGAATCTCCGCAGTTGAAACCAAGTGCCTCCGCCATATAGTAGGGATCACCTACGCAGACCGAGCATCAAATGAAAACCTCCACAAAACTCCTCCGTTGTTCTTGCACCATCATGGACTTGGTCACACTCAACAAATGTCAGCCAAATACCTCTAAAAAACCACCTTTAAAGGACGAGTACACGGCACACGCCCCCAAGGCTGACCTTGCAAGAGACGGATTGATAACTTCTACTAGACCTACAGCGTCCACCAGCCACTCCAACTAGCGTCAGACCAAGCAAAATATCGTCACCAGATTCATCAAAAATTTGGAAAAGAAGAAGCCCTAATACAGCCACAAAGGCTAGATGGGACCTAAGTCAAGTCAGACCTAACCAACTTGATTTCAAAACGGTTCAAATACTGCAATATAATCTCTCTCTCCACATGCCAGGCAAAACTTGCATGACAGTTTCTACACAAAGTGTTCAACACTCAACTATGTGTTAAGTGTTGAAGGATTTGACTACTTTCATCGGATGACAGGTTAATCAGATGGTTAAATCGGATGACGATAATTTCGTCAAATAACCAAGCAAATTGAACTGAGATGCCGTTGTCACCTTATGCGCCATCCGGTATGGGGAACATAAGTCTAAGTAAACAGAAGAATTCTAAAGCTTAGTAAATAAAACCATAAATACCTGTATTTATAAATGAAGTTTCCTTCATGAAATTCAAGCAAAAATGATGAAAACTTATTCTTCACAGCCCTCGCATTATTTCTAATATCACCAAATTCATCATCAGCTCTCATTTCTTCAGGGATGGACAGTGACATGACGTCAGCGAAATCAAAACCAGTGGCCATTTTTGTAGATTATGAGAGGGTCCTTGACAATCAATGGGACTATTCTGCAATACAATAATATTATTAGATAGTGATCTTATACACTGTTTACCATGAAACCATGGAACTTGCAACAAAAAAACGCACCAATTAAATTCTTGAAATACTCATTACAGTTTCAAAGAACACAAATCACCCTGCAGCCATTACATCATACTATGATCTAAAATTTGGTTCATTGCAGAAAATGGTCAACTTCCAAAAGAAGTCATATGATCTCCTCCACACAGACCTGTATACACCTATACTTAAGAGACGTATCTGGACATGGCTGGCCTAAAATCATCCAAAATCCTTCCTTGGAAATTAAAAAAAAGTGGCAAAATCCACTTGTTAAAATTCTGACCATGCATTGACATTTCTAAGCTTGAAATTAAAACTTATAAACAGGAAATTTAAAGAAACTGAACATAATTTGATTCCAATTTATCTTAAATACTAAGTTTGATTCCCTCATAGCATACTAGTTTCATTTACTTTCACAGTGATAGCTGAAAGCTAGTAAGAACAAACTCTAGCCCACAGTAAACAAAGTCTAAAAATACGACAGTTTTTTTGTAAAAACTGTCTAGTGTGAAAAAATCTCCATTTGTAGCTGGTTCAGGAATGTTAACCATTATTTCGATTAATCGTAATAGTAAAAAGTTGTTTTGAAAACAATTTTAAAGGAATATGAAAAAAGTCTAAAATTTTGTCAGAAAAAAACGAAAACCATTGGAATTGTCTTTATCAAAAACTCGAAATAAAGAGATGACAGCCCTTCCTCCCTTAAAAAAGAAGGGAAAGGACTTTTTGTACTGATTAGATGTATCCTCTTTTTTCTGCACTGTTAGCAGGGCACTGAAACATCATAGAGAAATGTTTAAATGCTCATTTGAAAGTAAGTTCCAAGATCAAGCGACTTTTGTATTAAAAATAATTAATTTTTGGGCTCCTATTGACTGAGGTGTCCTTTACTAGGCTGCAGCTACTGCTGCAACCACAATAAAAAAAAACTTTTTTTTCAACGGAAAGTAAAGACCAACATTAAAACATGAAACGAACGGAGATTATTCCGTATATGAGGGGGGGCTGTCTTCTCCTTAACTCTCACTCTTTAGACTAAACTCTTGAAGTTCTTTAAAAATACTTCTTGTTCTAATTCAATGGGCCTTGTGTCTGAGCAGTCTTTTAAAGAATTGTGACAAAAAGTCAAATTCTAATGTTAAAGAGCAAGGGTTGAGAAAGGAACAGCCCTCCCACCTTATATACAGAATAAATTCTGTTTGTTTTAAGTTTTAATGGTGCTCCTTACTTTCAGTTGAAAAAACTTGTTTTTTTGTGCTAAATTAATTAAAAACTTTTTCCACAAAATAAGTTTTTCAAAGAAAATAAAGAACTCCATGAAACCAAAAATGAGCAGAAATAAAATCAAATAATCTACCAAGCGTGAAACTACCATAAATCAGCATCGATATATAAATGAAACCCAAAACGAACAGAAATTACAATAAATAACCGGGTCAAACTCAAAACGAGCAGAAATTAACATGAGTAGGGCTCAAAACCCCCTATGCCTTCCAAAGGCCAGAACATAATTTGCACTTAACTGAAAAAATATAAATGTTTTTACCTGTATAACTTTAATAGATAAAATAATATCAACATTTTGATTACTAAATATCAGTATATGTATATCAAACTGACAATGCACATTCATTTGTATTTTTTTCAGGAAAGTGCAAATTATGTTCTGGCCTTGGGCCCTACTCATGTTAATTTCTCTTCGATTTGAGTTTGACTCGGTTATTTATTGTAATTTCTGTTCGTTTTGGGTTTCATTTATTTATTGATGGTGATTTGTGGAGTTCTATGTTTGGTAGATTATTCGATTTTATTTCTGCTCATTTTTGGTTTAATGGAGTTCTTTACTTTTCTTTGAAAAACTTTTTTGTGGAAAAGTTTTTTTTTAATTAATTTCTGTTCGTTTTATATTGACACAGTCTTTTCAGGGAAAAAAAGTAATATTTTAGATGTTTTCGTTTTTTTTAAGACTTTATAGTTTGGCCTGCTATTTGTATACTGGAGAAAAATTTTCAACAATTTTTAACAACATACACCCTTTTAAAAATCTGGACACAAATAGTAGTGTTTAATTTAGTTTCATACCTCCTCTAGTTGACCTGAAATAGAAAACTTGATACAATTCGCAAAAAAAAAATCCGTTTACTTTCTTTGATAGCTTGGATACACTTACGCTATTTTGATTTGGTTAAATTTTAAGATCAGAAGTAGCCCCGAAAGTTAGAACATAATACCCTCTGTCGTTCTTGGTATAATGCTGAGATGCCTTTTTGGAAATTAGCATTAATACAGTGCATTTTGATTTAATCTCAAGGAAACGTTTAATTTTTAAACATAATGAGCAAATAGCAGGATGGGCATGGGAAGGGGGGCTAGTTGCCCTCCAATAACTTTTGACTATTAAAAAACGGATTAGCCCTTTCTATTTTCAATCGCATGAGCCCTTTTCGAAGTTCCTACGACGACTCCTTCGATACGAAGTGCCCTGGTCTAAAGAAAAAAATAATACATTATACCCACATCGATCTTGACTATAATTAACTGAAAGTTAGGAGCGACGTTAAAACTTAAAACGAACAAAAAATAATTCCGTAGATGAAAGGGGCTGTCTCCTCCTCAATTCCTCGCTCTTTACGCTGAAGTTTTTTATTATTTAAAAAAATAGAGTTGTGAGAAAGTCAAACTTTAGCGCAAAGAGCGAGGCGTTAAGGAGGAAACAGTCCCTTTCATATACGTAATAGTTTCTGTTCGTTTTAAGCACAGTTTATATAATTATCCAGTACGATCTTTCCCTATCTCACCCATTATAAAAACCCGGACCAAGGTGCGAGTGCTCCAGAGAACGTATTTGCAGATAGAAACAAAGGCGGCATCAGATCTTTTCACGGGTAGACAAGTCAGACTGTGATCTAATCGGAAACAAGTGGAAACCCGCTATTACGAATAATGCACTTTGTTGGATACAATCGGAAACAGACTAACCCGCTAATGCAGAAAGAAGGGGGAGGAGCTTTTTGTTCGCACCGAGAACGAAGACCAGAAATGATCTGCGATAAGCTTACTGGATAATTATATAAACTGTGGTTTTAAGTTTTAATGTCACTCCTTACTTTCAGTTAAAAAAAAACTTGTTTTTTATTTAATTTCTGAACGTTTTTAAATTAATGCAGGTTTTGATTTTGGTTCACCGTACATGAATAATTAAAACAAAATTTCCATATTAATTTTACTTTTATTTGGTTAAATGAGTTTCTCGAAAGTTGTTTAATTTTATTTACGGATGTATTTATTAGTAATAAATATACGTAACTTACGAATTGACTTACGTAACGAACTTCTATATTAATATATTTTTAGCACGTATATTAGTAGGAGGGGGGCCTTGCTACACGATCAGTACAAGATCATTGACCTACAATGAGGTAGAATACTGACAGTACAAGATTACAGGTGTAACCATTTCTAAACTTACAAGATGACAGCTGTCAATCACCGGTTAGAAATATTGGGATAACAAGGCGACATCACCAGATATGGAAATATCATTATTGGAACATTCTTATCAGAGAGTTGCAAATACAGACGGGACAAGATATCTGATTGACACAATTTCTCCATGAGACATGATAAATTTGGAAGAAGTAGAAACGAAAAAGGTAAGGCATCTCAGGGAATACTAAGTCTATTAAGAGACATATATTAATTTTTATTTGGGCGGTTCTTGACTGTGTTCTGTATAATACACAAGTAGCATTTGAACAGTGTTGTAAGGTCCCCTACCCCAACCTCCAAGGCCCCCCTTCCCCCAACTTTTGCCCCCCCTCATTTTTTAACTTTTTTTTGCGCGCTTGAGACACAGGAATTAACAAACAGAAACGGTTTTTCAGCTAAAACAGGGAACAAGTTTAAACTTAAAATAAATATAATTACTCTCTATTTTTTAAAATTTCTGGCTGTTTTTCAAATCACACCCGGACCTATCCAAGATATAATTTGAGACTTTTACCAATGACATTAAATCTCGTCCATGCTTTTACCAAGGACATCAAATCTCGTCCAGGCTTTTAACAACGACATTAAATCTCGTCCAGGCTTTTACCAAGGACATTAAATCTCGTCCAGGCTTTTACCAAGGACATTAAATCTCGTCCAGGCTTTTACCAAGGACATTAAATCTCCTTCCCAGGCTTTTACCAAGGACGCTAAATCTCATCCAGGCTTTTACCAAGGACATTAAATCTCGTCCAGACTTTTACCAAGGAAATTAAATCTCGTCCTGGCTTTTACCAAGGACATTAAATCTCGACCAGGCTTTTACCAAGGACATTAAATCTCGACCAGACTTTTACCAGGGACAATAAATCTCGTCCAGGCTTTTGCCAAGGACATAAAATCTTCTTCCCAGGCTTTTACAAGGACATTAAATCTCATCCAGGATTTTACCAAGGACATTAAATCTCCCAGGCTTTTACCAAGGACATTAAATCTCCTTCCCAGGATTTTACCAAGGACATTAAATGTCGTCCAGGGTTTTACCAAGGACATTAAATCTCGTCGAGACTTTTACCAATGACATTAAATCTCGTCCTGGCTTTTACCAATGACATTAAATCTCGTAAAGACTTTTACCAAGGACATTAAATCTCGTCCAGGCTTTTTACCAAGGACATTAAATCTCCTTCCCAGGCTTTTACGAAGGACATTAAATCTCGTCCAGGCTTTTACCAAGGACATTAATTTGATTTTTTTAATAATTGAGTACATTTTTGCATTTTTTTAATAAAGTTGGGTTTTTAGTTTTCAGAAATATGAACATGCCGGTTTAAAATACATCTGATTTTATTCATAGCATTTTCTTTGCCATGTTTCTTAACCTTTTGTAGGTGCATGTTTAATTTTACTAATGACATTTTCTTAGCAAGGTTTCTTAACCTTTCGTAGGGGTATGTCTGGTTTTATTAATAATATTTGATTTTCTGATTAAGTTGGGTCTTAATTTTCGGAAATATGAACATCCATGTTAAAATGTATCTGATTTATTAATAATATTTGATTTCCTTTAATAATTGGGTACATTTTTGTATATTTTTTAATAAAGTTTGGGTTTTAGTTTTCAGAAATATCAACATCCCAGTTTAAAATACATCTGATTTTATTAATAATATTTAATTTCCTTTTAATAATACATTTTTGCATATTTTTAATAAAGTGGGTTTTAGTTTTCAGAGATATGAAAATCCCAGTTTAAAATACATCTGATTTTATTAATAACAGTTTTTTAGCTAGGTTTCTTAACCTTTCGTAGATGTGTCTTGCATGAGACTCGTGATTTGGGATGGTTTTATTAATAATATTTGATTTTCTAATCAAGTTAGGATTTAATTTTCAGAAATATGAACATCCATGTTTCAAACTTATCTGATTTTATTAATATTTGATTTCCTTTAATTATGTACATTTTTCCTTATTTTTTTAATAAAGTTGGGTTTTAGTTTTCAGAAATATGAACATCCCAGTTTAAAATACATCTGATTTTATTAATAAAATTTTCTCAGCTAGGTTTCTTAACCTTTCGTAGACGTGTGTTGCGTGAAACTCATGATTTGGGATGTCTAGTTTGCTATTTTGGACTTTTCTGAGCTAGATTTCCTAACCATTCGTAGGCGTATGTCTAGTTTTATTAATGATATTTTATTTTCTAATCAAGCTGAGTTTTAATTTTCAGAAAAAGAGCACCCATATTTAAAATACATCTAATTTTATAAATAATATTGTTTTTCTTTAATAATTGGGTACATTTTTGCATATTTTTTTAATAAAGTTGAGTTTTAGTTTTCAGAAATATGAACATCCCAGTTTAAAAATACTGATTTTATTAATAACATTTTCTTAGCTAGGTTTCTTAACCTTTCGTAGATGTGTGTTGCATGTACTCATGACTTGGGATGGTTAGTTTGCTATTTTGGACTTTCCTAAGCTAGGTTTCTTAACCTTTCGAAGGTGTATGTCTGATGTTATTAATAACATTTTCTTAGCTAGGTTTCTTCACCTTTCGTAGGTGTATGTCTGGTTTTATTAATAATATTTGATTTTCTAATAAAATAGGGTTTTAGTTTTCAGAAATAAGAATATCCATGTTCAAAATACATCTGATTTTATTAACATTTGATTTCCTTTTAATAATTGGGTACATTTTTGCATATTTTTTTAATAAAGTTGGGTTTTATTTTCCAAAAAATATGAACATCCCAATTTAAAATACATCTGATTTTATTAATAACATTTTCTTAGCTAGGTTTCTTAACCTTTCGTAGTATATGTGTTGCAATAAAACTCATGACTCGGGATGTCTAGTTTGCTATTTTGGACTTTGCTGAGCTAGATTTCCTAACCTTTCGTAGGTGTATGTCTGGTTTTATTAATATTTGATTTTCTAATCAAGTTGGGTGTTAATTTTCAGAAATAGGAACATCAACGTTTAAAATACATCTGATTTTATTAATAATATTTAATTTCTTTTAATAATTTGATACATTTTTGCATATTTTTTTTAATAAAGTTGAGTTTTAGTTTTCAGAAATATGAACATCCCAGTTTAAAATACATCTGATTTTATTAATAACATTTTCTTATCTAGGTTTCTTAACCTTTCATAGATGTGTGTTGCATGAACTCATGACTTGGGATGGTTAGTTTGCTATTTTGGACTTTCCTAAGCTAGGTTTCTTAACCTTTCGAAGGTGTATGTCTGATGTTATTAATAACATTTTCTTAGCTAGGTTTCTTCACCTTTCGTAGGTGTATGTCTGGTTTTATTAATAATATTTGATTTTCTAATAAAATAGGGTTTTAGTTTTCAGAAATAAGAATATCCATGTTCAAAATACATCTGATTTTATTAACATTTGATTTCCTTTTAATAATTGGGTACATTTTTGCATATTTTTTTAATAAAGTTGGGTTTTATTTTCCAAAAAATATGAACATCCCAATTTAAAATACATCTGATTTTATTAATAACATTTTCTTCGCTAGGTTTCTAAACCTTTCGTAGTATATGTGTTGCAATAAAACTCATGACTCGGGATGTCTAGTTTGCTATTTTGGACTTTGCTGAGCTAGATTTCCTAACCATTCGTAGGTGTATGTCTGGTTTTATTAATATTTGATTTTCTAATCAAGTTGGGTGTTAATTTTCAGAAATAGGAACATCCATGTTTAAAATACATCTGATTTTATTAATAATATTTAATTTCTTTTAATAATTTGATAGATTTTTGCACATTTTTTTTAATAAAGTTGAGTTTTAGTTTTCAGAAATATGAACATCCCAGTTTAAAATACATCTGATTTTATTAATAACATTTTCTTATCTAGGTTTCTTAACCTTTCATAGATGTATGTTGCATGAAATTCATGACTTGGGATGTCTAGTATGCTATTTTGGACTTTTCTAAGCTAGATTTCCAAACCTTTCGTAGGTGTATGTCTGGTTTTATTAACAATATTTGATTTTCTAATAAAGTTGGGATTTCAATTTTCAGTAATAGGTTTCTTAACCTTTCGTAGATGTGAGTTGCATGAAACTCATGAATTGGGATGTCTAGTTTGCTATTTTAGACTTTAATGAGCTAGATTTCCTAACCTTCTTCTAATAATTTGGTACATTTTTGCATATTTTTGTTTAATAAAGTTGGGTTTTAGTTTTCAGAAATATGAACATCCGAGTTTAAAATACATCTGATTTTATTAATAACATTTTCTTAGCTAGGTTTCTTAACCTTTCGTAGGTGTAAGTCTGATTTTATTAATAATATTTTCTTAGCTAGGTTTTTTAATCTTTCGTAGATGTATGTCTGATTATATTAATAATATTTGATTTTCTAATAAAGTTGGGTTTTAATTTTCAGAAATAAGAACATCCATGTTTAAAATACATCTGATTTTAATAATAATATTTGATTTCCTTTTAATAATTGGGTACATTTTTGTATTTTTTTTTTAATAAAGTTCTTAGCTAGGTTTCTTAACCTTTCGTAGATGTGTGTTGCATGAAACTCATGACTTGGGATGTATAGTCTGCTCTCTTTGGACTTTGCTGAGCTAGATTTCCTAACCTTTCGTAGGTGTATGTCTGGTTTTATTAATAATATTTGATTTTTTAAACAAGTTGAGTTTTAATTTTAGAAATATTAATTTTCTAATCAAGTTGGGTTTTAGTTTTCAGAAATAAGAACATCCATGTTTAAAACACATCTGATTTTATTAATAATATTTGATTTCCCTTTAATAATGGGTAAATTTTAGCATATTATTTTAATAAAGTTTGGTTTTACTTTTCAGAAATATGAACATCCCAGTTTAAAATACATCGTATTTTATTAATAAAATTTTCTTAGCTAGGTTCCTTAACCTTTCGTAGGTGTGCGTTTTATGAAACTCATGATTTGGGATGTTTTGTTTGCTATTTTGGACTTTTCTGAGCTAGATTTTCTAACCTTTCGTAGGTGTATGTCTGGTTTTATTAATAATATTTGATTTTCTAATCAAGTTGGGGTTTTTTTTTCAGAAATAAGAACATCCATGTTTAAAATACATCTGATTAATAATGTTTAATTTCCCTTTAATAATTGGGTACATTTTTGCATAGTTTTTTAATAAAGTTGGGTTTTAGTTTTCAGAAATATGAACACCCCAGTTTAAAATACATCTGGTTTTATTAATAACATTTTCTTAGCTAGGTTTCTTAGCCTTTCGTAGATGTTTGTTGCATGGAACTCATGATTTGGGATGTTTAGATTGGTATTTTGGACTTTTCTGAGCTAGATTTCCTATTAATAATATTTGATTTCCTTTAATAATTGGGTACATTTTTGCATATTTTTTTAATAAAGTTGTGTTTTATTCATTTTTAAGGTTAATCGAGACTAGGTTACGCGCGCGCACGTAACCTAGCAAACTAGACATCCCAAGTCAAAAGTTTCACGCAACACACATCTACGAAAGGTTAAAAAACCTAGCTAAGAAAATGACATTAATAAAACCTGATTTATTTTAAACTGGGATGCTCATATTTCTGAAAAAAAAACCAACTTTATTTTAAAAAACATGCAAAAATGTACCCAATTATTAAAAGAAATCTAATATTATAAATAAAATCATATGTATTTTAAACAAGGATGTTCTTATTTCTGAAAATTAAAACCCAACTTGATTAGAAAATCAAATATTATTAATAAAACGAGACACAAACCTACGAAAGGTTAATCTAGCTCAAAAAAGTCCAAAATAGCAAACTAAACATACCAAATCATGAGTTTCATGCAAGAAACATCTACGAATGGTTAAGAAACCTAGCTAAGAAAATGTTATTAATAAAATCAAATGTATTTTAAACTGGGATGTTCATATTTCTGAAAACTAAAACCCAACTTTATTCAAAAAATGTGCAAAAATGTACCCAATTATTAAAGGGAAATCAAATATTATTAATAAAATCAGATGTATTTTAAACATGGATGTTCTTATTTCTGAAAATTAAAACCTGACTTTATTAGAAAATCATTATTTCTGAAAACTAAAACCCAACTTTATTAAAAAAAATGTAGCCAATTATTAAAAGGAAATCAAATATTATTAATAAAAACGATGTATTTTAAACATGGATGTTCTTATTTCTGATAATTAAAACCAAACTTGATTACAAATCAAATATTATTAATAAAACCAGACATACACCTACGAAACGTTAGGAAATCTAGCTCAGAAAAGTCCAAAATAGCAAACTATACATCCTAAATCATGAGTTTCATACAACACACATCTACGAAAGGTTAAGAAGCCTAGCTAAGAAAATGTTATTAATAAAATCAGATGTATTTTAAACTGGGATGTTCATATTTCTGAAAACTAAAACCCAACTTTATTGAAAAATATACAAAAATGTAGCCAATTATTAACAGGAAATCAAATATTATTATTAAAATCAGATGTATTTTAAAGATGGATGTTCTTATTTCTGAAAATTATAACCAAACTTTATTAGAAAATCAAATATTATTAATAAAACCAGACATACATCTACGAAAGGTTAAGAAACCTAGCTAAGAAAATGTTATGAATAAAATCAGACCTACACCTACCAAAGGTTAAGAAACCTAGCTAAGAAAATGTTATTAATAAAATCAGATGTATTTTAAACTGGGATGTTCATATTTCTGAAAAATAAAACCCAACTTTTTTTTTTTTAAATATGCAAAAATGGACCCAATTATTAAAAGAAAGTTAGGAAACCTAGCTCAGAATAGTCTAAAATAGCAAACTAGACATCCCAAGTCATGAGTTTCATGCAGCTCACATCTACGAAAGGTTAAGAAGCCTATTTCTGAAAATTAAAATCCCAACTTTATTAGAAAATCAAAGATTATTAATAAAACCAGATATACACCTACGAAAGGTTAGGAAATCTAGCTCAGAAAAGTCCAAAATAACAAACTAGACATCCCAAGTCAAGAGTTTCATGCAACATACACCTACAAAAGGTTAAGCAACCTAGCTAAGAAAATATTATTAATAAAATCAGATGTATTTTAAACTGGGATGTTCATATTTCTGAAAACTAAAACCCAACTTTATTTAAAAAATATGCAAAAATGTACCCAATTATTAAAAGAAAATAAATATTATTAATAAAATTAGATGTATTTTAAACATGAATATTAATATTTCTCAAAATTAAAACTCAACTTTATTAGAAAATAAAATTTTATAAATAAAACCAGACATACACCTACGAAAGGTTAGGAAATATAGCTCAGAAAAGTCCAAAATAGCCAACTAGACATCCCAAAATATGAGTTTCATGCAACAAGCATCTACGAAAGGTTAAGAAACCTAGCTAAGAAAATATTATTAATAAAATAAGATTTATGTTACACTGGGATATTCATATTTCTGAAAATTCAAACCAAAGTTTATTCAAAAAATGTACAAAAATGTACCCAATTGTTAAAGGGAAATCAAATATTATTAATAAAATCAGATGTATTTTAAACATAGATGTTCTTATTTCTGGAAACTAAAATCTAACTTTATGAGAAAATCAAATATTATTAATAAAACCATACATACACCTATGAAAGCTTAAGAAACCTAGCTAAGAAAATGTTATGAATAAAATCAGACTTACACCTACAAAAGGTTAAGAAACCTAGCTAAGAAAATGTTATTCATAGAGTCATGTGTATTATTGGGATGTTCATATTTCTGAAAAATAAAACCCAACTTTATTTTTTTTAAAATATGCAAAAATGGACCCAATTATTAAAAAACGGTTAGGAAATCTAGCTCAGAAAAGTCTAAAATAGCAAACTAGACATACCAAGTTATGAGTTTCATGCAGCTTACATCTACGAAAGGTTAAGAAACCTATTTCTGAAAATTAAAATCCCAACTTTATTAGAAAATAAAATTGTATTAATAAAACCAGACATACACCTACGAAAGGTTAGGAAATATAGCTCAGAAAAGTCCAAAATAGCCAACTAGACATCCCAAATCATGAGTTTCATGCAACAAGCATCTACGAAAGGTTAAGAAACCTAGCTAAGAAAATATTATTAACAAAATCAGATGTATTTTAAACATGGATGTTCTTATTTCTGAAAATTAAAACCCAACTTGATTAGAAAATCAAATATTATTAATAAAACCTGACATACACCTACGAAAGGTTAGGAAATCTAAAAAAAAATTATGCAAAAATGTACTCAATTATTAAAGGTAATCAAATATTATTAATAAAATCAGATAAATTTTAAACTTGGATGTTCTTATTTCTGAAAATTAAAACCCAAACTTGATTAGAAAATCAAATATTATTAATAAATCCAGACATACACCTGCGAAAGGCCATGAAATCTAGCTCAGAAAGATCCAAAATAGCAAACTATACATCCCAAATCATAAGTTTCATGCGACACACATCTACGAAAGGTCAAGAAGCCTAGGTAAGAGAATTTTATTAATAAAATCAGATGTATTTTAAACTGGGGTGTTCTTATTTCTGAAAATTAAAACTCAACTTTATTAAAGAAATATGCATAATTACATCCAATTATTAAAGGAAATCAAATATTATTAATAAAATCAGATAAATTTTAAACATGGATGTTCTTATTTCTGAAAATTAAAACCTAACTTGATTAGAAAATCAAATATTATTAATAAAACCAGACATACACCTACGAAAGGTTAGGGAATCTAGCTCAGAAAAGTCCTAAATTTCATCTATACATCCCAAATCACGAGTTTCATGCAACACACATCTACGAAAGGTTAAGAAACCTAGCTAAGAACATGTTATTAATAAAATCAGATGTATTTTAAACTGGGATGTTCATATTTCTGAAAACTAAAACCCAACTTTATTTAAAAAAATATGCAAAAATGTACCCAATTATTAAAAGGAAATCAAATATTAATAATAAAATCAGATGTATTTTAAACGTGGATGTTCTTATTTCTGAAAATTAAAACCAAACTTTATTAAAAAATCAAATATTATTAATAAAACAGACATACACCTACGAAAGGTTAAGAAACCTACCTAAGAAAATGGCATTAATAAAATCAGATATACACCTACGAAAGGTTAAGAAACCTAGCTAAGAAAATGTTATTAACAAAATCAGATGTATTTTAAACAAGGATGTTCATACTTCTGAAAACTAAAAACACAACTTTATTTTAAAAAAATATAAAAAAATGTACCCAATTATTAAAAGAAATCAAATTAATATCCTTGGTAAAAGCCTGGACAAGATTTAATGTCCTTGGTAAAAGCCTGGAAAGGATATTTAATGTCCTTGGTAAAAGCCTGGACGAGATTTAATGTCCTTGGTAAAAGCCTCGGAAGATTTTTTATGTCCTTGGTAAAAGCCTGGACGAGATTTAATGTCCTTGGTAAAAGCCTGGACGCGATTTAATGTCCTTGGCAAAGCCTGGATGCGATTAAATGTCCCTGGTAAAAGTCTGGTCGAGATTCAATGTCCTTGGTAAAAGCCTGGGCGAGATTTAATATCCTTGGTAAAAGCCTGGACGAGATTTAATGTCCTTGGTAAAAGCCTGGGAAGGAGATTTTATGTCCTTAGTAAAAGCCTGGACGAGATTTAATGTCCTTGGTAAAAGCCTGGACGAGATTTAATGTCCTTGGTAAAAATCTGGACGAGATTTAATGTCCTTGGTAAAAGCCTGGGAAGGAGATTTAATGTCCTTGGTAAAAGCCTGGACAAGATTTAATGTCCTTGGTAAAAGTCTGGACGAGATTCAATGTCCTTTGTACAAACCTGGACGAGATTTAATGTCCTTGGTAAAAGCCTGGACGAGATTTAATGTCCTTGGTAAAAGCCTGGACGAGATTTAATGTCATTGGTAAAAGCCTCAAATTATATCTTGGATAGGTCCGGGTATGATTTGGAAAACAGCCAAAAGTTTTTAAAAATAGAGAGTAATTATATTTATTTTAAGTTTTAAACTTGTTCACTGCTTTAGCTGAAAAACCTTTTCTGTTTGTTAATTTCTGTGTCTCAAGCAATAAAAAAAAAAGTATTAAAAAAAATGGGGGGGAGGGACCCAAAATGTTAGGGGGAGGGGGAGGCCTTGGAGGTTGGGGTTGGGGACCTTACAACACTGTTCAAATGCTACTTGTGTATTATACAGAACACAGTCGAGAACTGCCCAAATAAAAATTAATATGCATCTCTTAATAGAGTTAGCATTCCCTGAGATGCCTTAACTTTTTCGTTTCTACTTCTTCCAAATTTATCTTTTCTCATGGAGAAATTGTGTCAATCAGATATCTTGTCCCGTCTGTATTTCCAACTCTCTGATAAGAATGTTCCAATGTTGAAATTTCCTTATCTGATGATGTCACCTTGTTATCCCAAATTTTCTAACCGGTGATTGACAGCTGTCATCTTGTAAGTTTAGGAATGGTTACACCTATGATCTTGTACTGTCAGTATTCTAGCTTATTAGAGGTCAATGATCTTGTACTGATCGTGTAGCAAGGCCCCCTCCTACTTATATTAGAGGGTTCGCCCCCTAGTCAATACCGCGCTCTTTATGCTAAAGTTCGAATTTTGTTCCAATTCTTTAAATATGACCCCTTAATCATAAAGGTTGTTAATTAAAATAAATAGCTCTTATGGAAGTACTAAAAAATCTTTGGCTTAAAGAGCGAGGTATTGACTAGGGGGCGAACCCAATCATATAGGCCTACGTAATATTTTCTGTTCGTTTTAAATTTTGATGTTGCTCCTTACTTTCAGTTGATAAACTTGTTTGTTTGTTTTTATTTAATTTTTGATCGTTTTTTCAAATAATCCTGGGAACTCCGGGGCCTCCTTCATAGCAATGTCCCATCCCCCATTAAAACTTCGTCCATGGACAGATCCTCCCAAATAATTCCCGACCCCCCCCCCAACGACCAGAAAAATTTCCCCTGAAAACGTCTGTATACTTCCCAATAACCAATACTATACGTTAACATTGGGTAAAGTTCTTAACTTTCAGCCCTCCACCAGGGGACTTTGGGGGATTAAGTCATCCTAAAAGACATAGTTATCATATTTTCGACCATGCTAAACAAAATGGTTATCTCAAAATTTTGATCGGGTGACTTTGGGAACAAAATGAGCATTGGAGGGGGCCTAGCTGCCCTCCATTTGTTGGTCACTTAAAAAGGTCACTAGAACTTTTAATTTCCGTTACAATAAGCCCTCCCACAATATTCTAGGACCAGTGTGTCGATACAATCACCCCTAGAAATTTAAATTAAAAAAAATAAACACCCATCCGTGATCTTTCTTCTGGCAAAAAAATTCTTCAGGCACAAAAATAAAAATTCCACATTTTTACAGATAGAAGCTTGAAACCTCTACAGAAGAGTTCTTTGATATGCTGAATCTGATGGTATGATTTTCATTAAGGTTCTATAACTTTTAGAGGGTTTTTCCACCTTTTTTCGAAAATCAGCCAAATTTTCTCAGGCGCGTAACTTTTGATGGGTAGGACTAAACTTGATGAAACTTATATATTTGAAATCAGCATTAAAATATGATTTTGTTGATGTATCTATTGGTATCAAAATTCCGTTTTTTAGAGTTTTGGCTACTATTGATCCAGGTCATTACTTACAGTTCATTACCACGAACTGTAGGGTTGTCATCCTCCTCCAAGACCTACTTTCCAGAACTTTCAACTACGTTGAAGAAAATTGCTGTCTCAAAATTTTGATTGGATGTGTTTAGGGAAATGGTGGGCGTTAGTGGGGGGTTTGTTGCCCTCCAAGCCCTTCCGACTATTAAAAAGGGCCCAAGCCCTTTCAATTTTCAATTAAATGAGCCCTTTTTGAAGTTTCTACAACAACGCTTTCTATAAAAACCTTATATGCCCCAGGACATAACTTACAACCCTTGTCCTGAGGGCTGCAAGGGGGTTGTCATCCTCAAAGACATAATTTCTGGAACTTTCAACTATGTTGAACAAAATGGTCATCTCAAAATTTTGATTGGGTGTGTTTGAAGAAATGGTGGGCGTGAGAGGGGGTGGGGGGTACTTGCCCTCCAATCATGTTCAACTATTAAAAAAGGCACTAGGCGTTTCAATTTCCAATCAAATAATTCCTTTTTGAACTTTCTACGACAACGCTTTCTATAAAAAAAACCTTATATGCCCCCCAGGGCATAACTTACAACCCTTGCCCTGAGGGCTATGGGGGGAGTGTCATCCTCAATAATTTCTGGACTTTTTAACTACGTCTAACAAAATGGCTATCTCAAAATTTTAATTGGACGTGTTTGGAGAAAAGGTGGATGTGAGAGGGGTGTTAGTTATCCTCCAAACACTTTCGACTATTAAAAAGGACACAAACCCTTCTAAATTCCAATCGAATGAGCCCGCTTTGAAGTTTATACAACATCACAACCTATAAAAACCTTATATGCCCCCAGGGCATAACTTACAACCCTTGCCTCGAGGGCTCTGAGGTGGTTATCATCCTCAAAGACCTGATTTCTAAAACTTTTAACTAGGTTGAACAAACTGGCTGACTAAAAATTTCGATTGGATGTGTTTGGGGAAATGGTGGGCATCAGAAGGGGGTTAGTTACCCTCAAATCACTTTTGACTATTAAAAAGGGCACTAACCCTTTGAATTTCCAATCAAATAAGCAATTTTTGAAGTTTTTTCGAAATAAATCTCAATGAGAACTTTACGTTCCCCCGGGGCAGAGCTTTAAACCCTTACCCTTATAGCTGTGGGGGGGGGTGTCATCCTCAAAGACCTATTTTCCTGAACTTTCAATTACTTTGAAAAAAATAGATCGGTCAAAATTTTGATTGGATGTGTTTGGTGAAAAGGAGGGGGTGACAAAGGGGGTTAGTTGCCCTCCAATCACTTTCAACTATTAAAAAGGGCACTAGCCCTTTGAATTTCCAATCAAATGAGCCATTTTTTTTGAAGTTTCTACAATCACACTTTCTATCTAGGCTACCCCATAGGGCACCACCAACGGAATTCAGACCTACAGAGGTCTAAGAACCTAAAATCCCAAGTATTGAATGGTATTACGCTTTTGTTGCTATTGAAACTAGCTCCAGTGGAACCAATAACAGGGGGGAGGACAGGATTGCCTCCTGGATTTCCCCTATCCCTTGATTTCAACAATAAATTTTTATTTGGTATTTTCATGGAAAAAAAAGGAAAAAATTACCCCCTCCTTAAATTTTTTTTAATTATAAAACTGAGGTGGTTGAGAAGGAAATATTTTAAAAAAAAAATTCTTAGACCTGCTTCATAATGTGTAAAATAATCCTAGTTAAAACCTTTTTATTGCAGCTGCACTATAGTTTACCCACAACCCCCCTGCCCCCTAGTATGCAAATATATAACCCAAAGTATATATTTCCCATGTATTTTGCCATGCATCACTCTTGTTTCAACCCATGAAATTAAATAAAAAAAATATTAAATATTTAAGATATCAAAGACAAATATTAAATTAAAAAAGTAGGTTTTTTTTAACAGAAGTACATGTTGTGGGTGTCATATGGCACCTTATAATTGCCTTCACAGCTCAGAATTAGCTAATAAATGTGGTTTTGGAGGTCCTGAATTACCACAGAAACATAAAGTTACAGTGAAATTAGGTGGGGTACAAATGCTCTATATGAGACAGTGCAAGAGTTTTTCAAAAATACAGTGTTGTATCCTGTTATTGATGTTCTAACTACAGAGATTGATAATAGGCTAGAAGAGAACAGTTTGGATGTTTTGAACAACTTAGGCATAATGCTAGGTGCAAACAAAATGAACAAAGACAGTGTAAGCTTTGTGTGCAAATACTATAAGCTCAATTTTGAATTGTGCATGTCTGAGTTACAGTATTTTTACAGATTTGAGGATATAAGAAAAAAAAATTCTAGAAACAGCATCTGTTTTTGCTGAAAAACACTTGAAATGTGTGTTTCCTCTGATATTTGATCTATTTAAACTGTACTTCACTATTTCTATGAATTCTGAATTGTGTGAAAGATCTTTTGGTACTTTAGTAGTAGCTGGGCAACATGCAACAAATGAAGTTTGGTTAATGCTAATGAAATAAAACAAAGTATGATAAAAATATAATACTTTAAAAACAAATTTGGGCAATATATTTGCACATCAGGGGGGTGGGGGTAAAGTACAGCATATATTAAATATGTAACCTAACCTAGGTACCTTTTTTTGCCCCTTCAACCCAAATCTTTATTTTAACATCTATTATTCTACAGATACCTTTGTTCAATGACAATATAATTGAGACTAACCAGTTATTGTCCTATCTGATCATGCGGTTCTTCCTGCTTGTTGCCCAGATACTACTAAAGTACCAATCTTTTTCCTTCAATGGTTGAAGACATACTGCTACAACACCACAGGGCAAGAAAGATTACCTTTGTTTGCACTGTTGGCAATTGAAAGAGAAGTACAAATTGACCTTGATAAAGTGACAAAGGAATTTAATATAGAAAAACATAGACAACTACAATTTCTGTAACAATTGTGTATTGTAGGTTTATTTTATATGTACCTTTGTCTAGTTTTGAAATATCACAAGATTCATGCTACAATATAATATTAGACTTGGAATTATATGTAATAAAGCTTATAATTATCCTGTATTCTTGCTATTGCTTTATGTGGCCCACTTATTTCAATGCTATTTATTAATATAAAGCAGCAAACCTACTACCAAATCAATTTAACAAAAAGTCATAAATAATGTTTAATGAATCACGCATAGCAAAAGTTTAGCACAACCAAATTAATTTTACAATCAAAATCTGTTCAAAGTTGTTTGCAATTAAGGTACTTATTTAGAATCCAGTAAGCACACGAGATGTGAGTTTCATTAATGTTAATGAAATAAAACAAAATAGGATAAAAATATAATAGTTCAGAAACAAATGTGGGCAATATATTTGCACAGTGGGGGGGGGGGTAAAGCATAGCATATATTATATATGTAACCTAGCCAAACCTAGGTACCTTTTAATTCCTCTAAACCCCCAAAAACTAAAATTTAAATATAGTTCCCAGAGTGAGAACTTTTTTGTTTATACAGCATCTCATATAAGTACCAGGTAATGCCTATCTGATTTTTGCAATACAATTCTTGTGTACTTACTGGATTCTGAATAAGTACTGCAATTAAATAGCATTATAAACAGGGCTGTTAGAATGGTGCTTGGTTCAACTATAAGATAAAGCATCCTGTGGTGGAATGGGAGGTTTGAGAAATGGAGAGAGGATAGGTTCTTCAACATTAGTGGTGAAGGCTGATGAAAAAGGCCAAATGTAGGCTATATGAAACTCACCTTAGCCTAAGCAAAAGCTTTTTGAAATATAATACTATAGCAACAGGACTCCACCCTTTGACTATTGGAAAATAATAGTTTATAAGCTTATATAAAATGGTACTATCCAATCTCCTTATAATTAAAACATTTTAGTCATCTAGTTGGAAAATTTGGCATCCTATCTGAATAGGAAATATCTAAATTTGCCAACTAGTTGACTAATAACTTCTCCCCAGCAAAAATTAATTTTTCCAACTAGTTGACTAATGACTTCTCCCCAACAACACTTAAATTTTGCCAACTAGTTGACAATAAATGTTGCCCCAGCAAAACTTTCCTTTTCCAACTAGTTAACTAATAACTTCTCCCTAGCAAAACTTAATTTTTCCAACTAGTTGACTAATACCTTCTCCCCAGCAAAGCTTAATTTTGCCAACTAGGTGAAAAGAAACATTGAGCTAGAAAACAATTCATTTTCCAACTAATTGACTAATAATAGTTAGAATTTATTCTGAATAGCATAAAATATGTTAATAATATAGGTTTTTTTTCAAATTCAATTATCACTATTGTTATGGGATACCACCTGATGACTAATTTGACAGTGTATATATATATACAAATATTTGAATTAGCCAACCCACCAACCAGTACTTTAAGCCTAGGAGTCCAGCTGGACATAGGGAAACATATTAAGAAAACAATTCCTAGTCCATAATATGCAGAATAATCCTAGTTGACACATTTTGCAGGGAGAGAGCCTGTATCTTCACTTCTTTCCTTGTTTTTCAAGTTTTTCTAAGAAATTCATGGATGTTCTAGAACCTATATATTCACAGTATATATACCCCCACCCCCCTAATGTGCAAATATATACCTAGAATTGCATCCTCAATCTACATATAACATCCATTTGCATCACAAATGACATTTACTTTCATATTAGCCATGTGGTGGATGTACCTATTGTGTTACAACTTCCGTCTCTCTCCCTGTCTCCCTCTTAATAAGAGATATATTTTAAATTGGGCTTTGAAGCCAGGGATTTTTTGTTTTAATGCCCAGGATAATTAGTCTTATACCTGGTCCCAAAAGTGAGAATGAATTTGTCAAAGCTTGGAGGGTTATTCCTCCTGTCTGATTGAGGAAAACGGATGCATATTTGAAGTTTTGTTCATTTCTATCTTACATTTAATGAACATAAATTGTGTATGTTCCTTCATCTACCTGTCTGCTTCTTTTCTGGAGGACTATTTTTTCTCATTTCTAATTTATTTTTCCAAAAAGTTGACTAATGACATTTCACCATCAAAACTAAGTTTTTCCAACTATTTGAATAATAATTTTTCCCCAGAAAAAAATAATCTTTCAAACTAGTTGACTAATAACTTCTCCCCAGCAAAACTTAATTTGGCCAACTAGTTGACTAATAACTTCTCCCTAGCAAAACTTAATTTTGCCAAATAGCTGGAAAGAAATGTAGTTCTGTGGCTTCAAGACTATTTACTCCTGAATTAAGTTTGTTTGATTTACCTTATCTGTAGTGTATTTGTTAAAAGCACATACTGCCAATTTTTGTTGGACTGGGAATAGTATGTTTTTTTGTTTTCTCTTTATGTCAAGTCGTTAGCTAAGAAATTATTCTGAGGAAATGTTACTTGCCAAATAGATGGCTAACAAAAGTGTTTATAGGGTAAGTCTGTTTCTAACTAGTTGGATAAAGAAAGTATTGTTAGGGAAAAGTTGCTAGTCAACTAGTTGGAAAATTAATTGTTTTCTGGGGCAATGTTTGTTTCCAGCTAGTTGGCAAAATTAAGTGTTGCTGGGGAGAAGTTATCAGTCAACTAGTTGGAAAATTAAGTTTTGCTGAGAAGAAGTTACTAGTCAACTAGTTGGAAAATGAATTGTTTTGCTGGAGCAATATTTCTTTCCAGCTAGTTGGCAAAAATTAAGTGTTGCTGGAGAGAAGTTATAGGTCAACTAGTTGGAAAAATTTAGTTTTGCTGGGGAAAAGTTATTAGTCAACTAGTTTAAAAGATAACTAAAAATTCAATGAATGATACAAAAATGTTCACCCAAAAAAGAAACAAAGACAGATAAATGAAGGAATATACACAATTTATGTCCATTAAATGTAAGATGGAAATGAACAAAACTTCAAATATGCATCTGTTTTCCTTAAACAGACAGGAGGAATAACCCTCCAAGCGTTGACAAATTCAATCTCACTTTTAGGACCAGGTATAAGACTAATTATCCTGGGAATTAAAAAATCCCTGGCTTCAAAGCCCAATATATAACTCAAAATAGCCTATATCTCTCATTAAGAGGGAGACAGGGAGAGAGATGGAAGTTGTAACACAATAGTGATAATTAAATTTGAAAGAACCCTACATTATTAACATATTTTATGCTATTCAGAATAAATTCTAACTATAATTAGTCAACTAGTTGGAAAATAAATTGTTTTCAGGGGCAATGTTTGTTTCCAGCTAGATGGCAAAATTAACTGTTGCTGGGAAGAACTTATTAGTTAACTAGTTGGGAAAATTAAGTTTTGTTGGGAAGAAGTTATTTGTCAACTTGTTGTAAATGAAAGTTTTGCTGGGGCAACATTTATTGTCAACTAGTTGGCAAATTTAGATTTTTCCTATACAGATATGCCAAATTTTCCAACTAGATGACTAAAATGTTTTTAATTATGAGGAGATTGGATAGTACCATTCTATATAAGCATATAAACTAATTTTTTCTAATAGTCAGAGTGGATATCCTATAGCAACTCATTGCTGATAATCTTAGATTAGCCTAGTAAAAGCTTGATCACCAGTAGGCTACTTAATTGTATGTTTATTCTTTAGCCTATTGTGTAATATTTTGAATTTAACCTAGCCTAGTGTATTTTTTAAATGGTAAATTTTCTTCAGTAACACTCAAACAAAGTTTTTGACCCAACACCCCACCCCAATAAAAATGCTGGCATTATGCCCCAGCTTTCAAGTAGGCAAATTTCTAAGACATAAAAATCAGAAGAGGGCTAACATAGTAGCTTGGAAATACTACCCCAGAATATTTTTTTGGCCCTGTACTGGAAGCTTTGTTTTCCTAACCTAAACAATTTCCAAGATAGGCCTAGGCTAGTAAAAGTAGCCTAGCTTGTCTAGAATAAAAAAAAAGCCTTTTAATCAAAATTTTTATCTAAAATTAGCCTTTATACTGTCTGAGCATCCTAGCCTATTTACTGCAGCCTATTAGATTACCCTAAGCCAATCTTATTCACAAGTTTGTAGCCTGCCCTACAGAAACAAATTTTACCAACTCATTAAGTTTGAACAAAGTACAATCAATGAGCATGAAAATTTTTAAACCGTTTATTTTATGAGCACAAAACCGTTTACTATTTCTTGTAATTTAAATGAATAGGCTATTCACTTTCAGCTTGGAAGTTCAAAAGGCGCCAAGTTTGGGTTTGAACTTGACAATGATGATGGTGAAGTGTCGCAATATTGACAAAAAAAATTATTTTTATTTGGGGGGCAATTTGTCAGCAATGAGCTTGCTGCAATGCAGACGACAGTAGTACAGCGTAAACAAGCTTTCGGGTGGGCGAAGGTGATTGTCGTAAACACTCGGCTTTTTTCAGCCAGATTCACCACTAATTCTGCAGCACATGTCCTCCCTCCACTTCCCCCAATTCCCACGCCCAGAACAGGATGCTGAATCTAATAATCAAACCAAGCTCTATTCTAATAGCTTCTGGTATCCCGCTATTCATTTGTTCGTAATTTTGGATGGAATTTGACACTTTAAGATTTAATTTGCTGTACTAAACTTTTAATATACGTGATTTATTGTAATATTATTTATGGTTTTTATTAAATTGATTAGTTTTTGGGTTCGTCGACTTATATTAATAAATAGCATTGATATCAGCAGGCCACATCAAGCCAAAACAAAAATCTTAGGCAGCGCAATACCGCTGTCTAAGTAAAGATACAGGATAAGTCAAAGTATTGCCACAGATTGTGTATCATTATTTGTGACATATTCCCCACATTTATATAGCGACCGAATTTCAAATTTGGAAGTATTTAAAAAATAAAGTTAGAATTATTAACTTATCCATTGGGTATTGTTTGACAAAGAATATCCAGAAGATATGAACAAATCTTGGCATCATAGCAGCAGAAACCTTAAATAAATTAAAAATTGTCAGGGATGCCAATTGGAAGGGACAATTGACTCCTAGATATTGAAAATTACCTTCCCTTTTGTATCTTTGTTTAAAAAGAAACCCGAATTCTATAAAAATTACACAAAAGCTATTCTTTTGTAAATCAGGGAGGGAGGGGGGCTGCAGTGAATATATTTTTTATGTCTATAATTCACTTCACAAGCAAAGATCGGTCTCCTATTGCTGTATGATAAAACTGATCAAACAGTTCGTGGTAACGAACTGTAAGTAAGGAGTGACCCGGCTCAATGGTAACCGAAACTCTAAAAAACGGAATTTTGGTACCAATAGATACATCAAAAGAATCAGATTTTAATTCTGATTTCAAAAGTATAAGTTTCATCAAGTTTAATCTTAACCATCAAAAGTTAGGCGCCTGAGAAAATTTGGCTGATTTTCGAAAAAATGGGGAAAGACCCCCTAAAAGTGATAGAACCTTAATGAAATTCACACCATCATATTCAGCGTATCAGATAAACCTACTGCATATGTTTCAAGCTCCTATCTACAAAAATGTGGAATTTTGCATTTTTTGCCAGAAGAAAGATCACGGATGCGTGTTTATTTGTTTTTTTTTTTCTTTTCCCCAGGGGGAATCCTATTGACCCAGTGGTCCTAGAATATCGTAGGAGGGCTCATTCGAACGGAAATTAAAAGTTCTAGTGTCATTTTTAAGTGACCAAAAAAATGGAGGGCAACTAGGCCCCCTCCCACGCTCATTTTTTTCTCAAAGTCAACCAATTAAAATTTTGAGATAGCCATTTTGTTCAACATAGTCGAAAATCTAATAAATATGTTTTTTACGATGACTTAATCCCCCACAGTTCCCGGGGGAAGGGCTGCAAGTTAACAACTTTGCCCATTGCTTACATATTGCATTGGTTATTGGTACGTATAAAGACATTTTCAGGAAGAATTTTTTTTCTGGTGGGGAGGAGGGGGGCTGGAGGAGGGGGTTACTCTCTCTGTGGAGGATGTTTCTTTGGGGTTAGGGACATTTCTATGAAGGGGGCGCCGGATTTCCAAGCATTATTTAAAAAACGATCAGAAATTAAATTAAAAAAAAACAAGTAATTTCAACTGAAATTAATAATCAAAATTAGAAAATAAAACTAAAATAAACTTCTCATTATATTAAGGTTGTATCCCCCAAGTCAATACCTCGCTGTTTACGCTACAGTTTTTTTTTTTTTAGTGCTTTAAAAATATCTATATATTATAATTAAAAGGTCTGTGTGATTCAGGGGTTTTTTAATTACTATTTTTTTTAATTTTTAACTTAATGAAGGTGGTATTGAATATGGGGATAACCCCATCATATAAGTAATAACATATACGTAATAAAAAAAAACAATAAAAAAAAACAAGCGATACGGCTCAATAGTAAGCGAAACTTTTAAAAACGGACCTTTGATGTCAATAAATGTTTAAAAAGAATGGGTTTATAATGCTGATTCTAAATATATGAATTTTATTAAGTTTAGTATTACTCATCAAAGGCTACGAGCCTCAAAAAACTCACCTGATTTTTGAAGAGGGAGGAAACATCCCCTAAAAGTGAAAATTTTTGTAATGAAAATCACACCGTCAGATTCAGTGTATCAGAAAACCCTATAACATAGGTTTCAAGCTCATATCTACAAAAATCTGCAACTTTGTATTTTTTGCCAGAAGAAAAATATACGAATATAGAATTTCGTTACGTAAGTTAATTTGTAAATTACGTCAGAACCAAATTTAGAGACAGCCATTTAGGAAAAGAAAAGTAAAATTTTTATGCAAATTTTGTTTACTTATTCAATGCCAGCGAGCCAAAATAAAAGCTGCCTTAACTAAAAAATGATCAGAAATTAAATAAAAAAAACAAGTTTTTTGAAACTGAAAGTAAGGAGCGACATTAAAACTTAAACCGAACAGAAATTATTCCGTGTAGGAAAGGGGCTGTCCCCTCCGCCACGCCGTGCGCGTTAAGGGAAATTTTTTCTTGGTGTCGAATAATTATTTTTTAATAAAATAAAAAACTTTAGCGTAAAGAGCGAGGCGTTGAGGAGGGGACAGCCCCTTTCATATACGGAATAATTTCAGTTCGTTTTAAGTTTTAATGTCGCTCCTTACTTTCAGTTTAAAAAACTTGTTTTTTTTATTTAATAACAATAGAAAAGACAATGGGTTGGTACCACTTCTACGTGTACACACAGTTTCTAAATAGTGAGAAAATATATACATATTTTGTTTAAATTCACTTTATTCTGTTCTCAGCACACATTTCGAACAGCATGCTGATGCAGAGATAAATTTCGCACAAGTAGGGCTGGCGTTGTGTGAAATGTGACAGATTTAATTCATAATTTGTAGCATATTTAAGTCAATTCTTTTTTTGGAGCTAGTTAAAAGAAATATTTAGAAAAGCGAAAATAGCTACAACTCAGCATGGTGTTACGCATAGAGAAAGTTTTACTTTTATGGGTTGGAATATCAATCCGAATAGTAAGGAATAGGACGCTATCAGCGCTTATTAGGTTTTTCAATGACAAATTAGAGAATCGGAAATTCAATTAAACACCGGAAATAAAAATTAAATGGTTCCTGGAGCGAATCTTCTTCTACCAAAATCCCATGGCCAAACTACAACCGATTTGACCTATCTAATTACAGTACGAATATCATTATAAAAAACAGTAAGTCTTTTTTTCTTTTTCAATAATGTCTTTTTCATTCAGAAAATTCACTGTATATTTACCTTCTTATGCTACAATGATTTCGTTTCCTTCCTACTTGCAGATGTAGGGGGTGTATTCATTTCCACTTTTGAAAATTTAAAAACAACTGAAACTAATCTTGAACTGGTAGACTTTAGAAAGTAAAAGCACCTTGAATATCAGAAAAAAAACTGACCTGAGCAAATGTGGCAAAACAGGAAGCATAGAATATTTTTCAATTTTGTCATTAACTAGGCTCACAGTTTTACTTGATGATAAGGTTTCAAAGGCAATACATTTTGAAAAATATAAATGTGGAACATATTATGAAGTGTAATGTACCCCTGTTTTTCTCTTTTTACTTATATTGAGAATGAGCATGGATTAATTAAAAAAAAAATATCTGCTCAAAGTAAAAAGCAAATTTGACACTTAAAACGAGCAACAGTTTTAAAGCTACTTAATAAATTATATTTTTTGTCCAAATTATTGGGGTTGGCAACTGCCCCCTTTCCCCCCTCAACGAAGCCACTGTTGATAACTGATGTAGAGCAAGGGTATATAAACCAATAATAACAGTTACCAATAATTTTTGTTGCATCGTTTAAAGATAACGTTTAATCATTTTCATACAATTCTGAGCAAGTTACGCCAGCTTTGCCTCTCACAGAAACCGTCAGTCTGTCTTGGCTTTACTCTAATTAGCTATGGCTCTCAAGTTGTTATCCAATTCCACCAAGTTGAGTTTCATTCAAAATATCGTTACAGAAACAGTAACATCAAAAACAGCGTATCTTGCGAAAGTACAATTTTTGATTCTTAAGAAGTCCCCACTATTTTTTATCAGCATCAAAATAGCGTGAGCTACTGAGATTACGATGTAAAATTGTGGTCTCGGAAAACTCCATTTTATTGGGCTGTAAATGTCAGGCTAAGTACTATTGTGCCAAAGATAAATCATAGGATATTGTTGTAAGCAGGGGTGAGCTTAAAAACGGCAAAGGGGTGAAGCCCCTTCCCAGAGGCCACGTGTTGGAAAAATATGTTTTAAGTGCTACGGAGAATTTTACATCTTGATATATTTAATCGTCTTAGTTCTAATTGGTTGGCAATATGAATATTAAAGAAGTTGCCACTTTGTAGCTTTGAAATACATAAATAAGCAATTATTCGAATTTAAAGACCTTTTTTGCGTGATAAATTAGTGAAAAATCAGTAGCCTCCCCCCCCCCCCGAAAAAAAATTCAAGGTAAAAAATCTGTACAAGAATAGGCCATTCTTGCACCTTAGAATCCAAAACCTTCCGACATTTCTTCATTTTGCTAGTATTTTATTTAGCGCACTCAAATCATCTATATAGCTAATTCTAGGGGAATTATACCTTCCCGGTTGATTCGATACTCTCCAATAACAATTGCCGTGTTCCTTAGAACAAATTCCATCAGAATGATCTACTTAATCGGAGATATGACACAATCCTACTAAACTCCTAGGTCAGCTCCAAACCAACTACTAACCTTACTTCCTATCTTAGCCGCAACAATATTGTTCTTGTGCATATTTCTCATCACTTTAATATAATTGTCTAGTATATTCATATAAGGGTATGACCTTCACTAAAGCTCTTCTATCGGCCGAATCAAATTCCTGTTCATAATCTATAAAGCTGAGTACTAAAGGGGTCTGGTGATTCAGGCTCTTCTCAATTACTAATCTAATAGAGAAAAATTTGTCAACCGCATCCTCTCTCTTTCCTAAGATTGCATTGTCCTTCTCTTAAAACTATAACTACAACAGCTCTTAGTCCAATAAGTATCATCTACTTCCTGCAAAAACTAACCTAATTCCTCTATAATTACCACACTCACTCTTATCACCTTTCTTGTAAAGGTTTTAAGTTAAAGTTTTGTTAAAATCTCTAGGTACTTTCTATTTTTCAAGAATATCATTCATAAATTTATCTATAACTTTGCAATCACCTTTTTCAGAAATTTTCCTTGTTTCCTTTATCATTTCCTACAGCTTTAACACGGTTTAAACTGTCTCAAGATTTTTAAAACTGAAAATATGGCAAGTGTCTTCCCTCACTTAAAAATCTCTCCATGGGAGTCAGGGAATCAAACAGAGGGATTTGCCTCTCCCTTCCTAAATATTTTTGTCGCTACTGCCCATATGTACTTTCATAAGCCCTTTTTTAGGGTGTCTTCATTGAAAAAATGGCCTTTTTGGCACTATAGCCAGGAAAATTAAAACAAAAAACAATAAATTTTCCCTAGACTAATAAAAATACTTTTTACACCCCCGCCCTCGTCAAATTTATGCAAATTAACGCCAATACTAGGACTATTGTAACCCTTGTTCAAAATTGGATTTATTCGAATATCTGTGTTCGTCAACCCTAAAGTGTAGACACTATTTTTGAAACAGACATACTGTGACATGCCCCTGTTATTTTTTTGAAAATGGTTGCTGTTGACTTTTCCTTTTTTTTTTAATTCTTCAATGTTAAAAACGAGTTAGACTTGAAACCGATTTAGGAAAGATCATTTCCAGCATGCCTTTGCAACGGGACGTGACGTTAATGTAACCTAATGAACCAAACATTATTTTGAAATCGTCTCTAACACAACAAGAATTGACTCATTGAGGCCTTTTTTATCCTATTCTTCTTTTGCTGTTAAAAATATCTAATACGGGTCTGTTGCTATCAAGCATATGGACCCGCAGGCGCCAAAATTGCAAAGCAATATGGGCCACTTTAAAATTTTATTATTAGGTAAAGGAGTTCAAAGTGTTGAGCCGAAGAAGGAGGGAAATAAAATCATATTTTGCAACTGAAAGTGGTCAAGTGGAAGAAAACTCAAATTTATGTCAAAGTCAGTTGTAAGAAAGCGTTTTCGTCAGAGACCGTTATAGTAGAACCTATAATGGATAGACTAATTTATTTGGACAGAGGATTGCTGCAAATAGTTAGCAAAAAAGGAAGAAACATAGCTCAAGAAGGATATTATAAGTTTCGAAATAAAATATCATGTAATAATGCTATAGTGCAAGCTTTTGCAATAGACATATAGTTTAAGCAAGTAATTCTCTCAATTTCAAGCTATGTGAGTTTCCTTTTTAGCAACGCCATCTGTGTTCTAAATTATTCGCGAGAGCATTCTATTGAAAAGTAACTTCTGCTTACGTGCTATAAAAGGTCATTCAGTTAGCCTATGAATTTCTGCTTAGGTTATGCTCGTCGAGGTGAGTTGTCAATTTCTTTAATTTACGATAGCTTTGGTGATCTTAGTAACCATGCAAATAAGAGATGAAGTCGTTATTATATATTCTACAATTTCTTATTTTGAAGCAAGAAAACCTTGAATTTACAAGCAAAAAAAAAGTTGCAAAGATTTTATTCATGCATTTAATTTTAGATATCGGATACAGAGTATGGAAAACTGGTATCAGTTTCGCATACTCTTTGTATCGGATGCTTAACTGTATCGATACTACTCAATATAATAAGCTTATGAAAGCCGGTTTCAGTAAGTATTGTTAATGGCCTATATTCCTCGCTTAAGCTTTATTCATTGGCTAAGTAAATTAGGTTAATTTTTAGATAAACATAGTGCTTAATGAGTTACTTACTTAGCACTATAATATTTAGTTTTCTTTTTGATTGTTATAAACGTCATCTACAAAAATTGGAGATTGTCACTTAGGTGGCATTTTAAATCCATATGCCTCAGTAATGTGAAAAATTTCAAAAGATCATTGAAAGTTCAGCATTATTTATTCTAAATAAAATAAATATTGTAAAAAAATAAAAGGGATAGTATTTATAAAAATTTAAATTAGGCTCAGACAGCCATGCTTCAGCCAAGACTGCACCCAGAAAATTCTCCAACCAAGAGTTTTATTTTTACTAGTCTAAGTACTACATATAAGTATTTCCCGTTTTCTTATTTTGTTACATTTTAATAATTTTGTAATTGCTTTGTAGGAAAGGCTATCACCTCTCTATTGAACACATAGCTTCTAGATTTTTCATGCAACATATTATTGATAGATGAAAAATTTGGCTTGTTGACACTATGATTTGACGCTTGAGCAAATTAATTACTTCTAATAGCTGCAATCCTTTTTCGTCACTTGATCTATATAATAGAGTCATGTCAATTTGATTTCACAGAAATAAAGTCGGCCACCAGGCCTTGTCAAATTTTGAGAAAATGATTGTGTTTTATACCAAGTTTTAAAGACAAAGTTCAGTAAAATTTTAAGAAAAAATTACCCAAATTTTGATTTTTTTTTAATTATTATTATCTTTTTTATTAGCTTTTGCTTTTGGAAACGTAAATCCTATTACTTCAGCAGGATCTTAAGCCAAATCAAGGCTTTTTTCCTTAATTTAAAAAATAAATTCACAAATCTTTAAAACCCTTATATATCAGAACTGAGCAATCAAGGTATGAGGCACAAAACGCTCACCTTGCGCCTCTTGTAGGCGGTAGATCTATTTCTCAAGGTTTAATCTTTTTACGCCAAGATTGCAAAAGGTTGCTTTCCCTTGGAGGGGGAGGTGGTAGAGATAGGTAATTCAGAATACATTCCCTGGTGATTATTTAGGCTCTAGATCTTTTCCTGAGAGTTTCATTCACGTAACTCAGCAGCTTTTCGATATAGAATAGACAAAAGCCCCTTATCTAGAATTTTACCAATAATTTTAACATGAAGGCTGGATATAACCTTGAATAGAGTAATCATACTTATTTCACTTCTTTACTTGATTCGCTTATTTTGTTCCTTATGTTAAATTACCACTTTGTCCAGTTGTAGTAATATAATACAATACCATCACATTACAAAACTGAAATAAATGATTAAAGACTATTCTGCATAGAATAACACAAAATCATTAATATGATATAAATTTGTACTTTTTATATACTTCATCAGTAATGTCTAAGCATTTCTTGGGCCCAATCGGGGGACTAATAAGTCCTACTTTATGAGCATAGTAAAGCTTCAGAAAAGTGGCGTTTCCTCCCAGTGTTTTAACAGCTAACCTTTGGTTCCCACTGGTGCGATTTTTTTTTACGAAAAACGGCTCACGGATAGCGGTTGCTGGAAATTAACAAAAATGTTCACACAGAAACTGTTCACTACAGCCGTTGAAGCGTGAAGATGCTATATTATATTTAAAAAGCATATGCATAAGAATAGGCTAAATCAAATTCTAGAAGCCAAGAAAAATATTCAAAGGGCTAACCTATAATAGCCTTGACTAACTATGCCTAATGAAAAATATAAGTCTTATCTATAACATGTTTAGTTTCTCATTTACTTGCAATTTATTGTTCTACATTGCTTTTAGTTTAAAATAACGGATGCGATTTTCAACGGCTCAGTTGAAATATTTCAATGCAGCCGTTGAACCGTTGTGACGCAGAAACTTGCAAAAAACGGAGGAAATTTGACGGATCACGGAAAAACGGCCGTTTTTATGCATGAAATAGTATCAATGGGAACCCAGGGTAACACGTTCGGCAATAAGTTGGCTTTTGCAGAGACAAGGCAGTGTTTCTTTGGGACGTATTTCAAATCTGTAAACGCAGACAGTCAAAGAATAAAAGCTGCCTGGAACATCCAATAAGCAGCCTTTTAACAGTAATCGGATGAAATTACACCTCTATAATAAGTATTTCGACAAATACGGTGGTGAAAATATTTAGTTTTATTTAGTCGAACTCTCTGACTCAGATAAGTCAGGGTAAAAAATTCTCATAAATAGCGTTAATTTAAGCCTGTATTGAATAAATATGACGATTTTAGGCGTCTCCCTCCTGGTGATTATCCCCGCGGAAAATACACCACCGCGGAAAATACACCCCCCCCCCCCGGAGAAAACATCCCCCCCTCTCTGAAAAATCTACCCGCAGCAAATAAGGCTTTCCAAATTTGAGTATTTTGGTTGAGTTTTTTTTTTTATTTTCCATAGGGAGAAGGAATTTTGGCTTGTGTATTATACGCCACTCGCTCAAGTGTATTACTTGAGTGAGTGGCGAGTTACACTAACTCAAATTACTTACAGATAGTAATTGTTAATGAGAAACATACGGAACAAGATTTTTATAATACCGGGAAATCGGGCTCTTCTCTCCATGAAAAATTCCGGTACTTGTGTATTATACGCCACTCACTCAAGTTTACGATGTGTAAAACTCGAGAACAAACCGGTTTCTTCGTTACTTTAGAAATAAATTTGGGCAATATATTTGCACATTAGGTGGGGGGAAGTAAAGTACAGCGGGTCTGCATGCAGAATGTATTAGGTACAATTATTCTGCATACTATGAAGAAAGAATTGTAAGAATTGTTTTATGACTTCAATCTGTCCAAATACTTTACCTTTTCCCCCTTATATGAAAATATAAAGCCCAAATTATATATTTCCCGTCTATTCTGTCACTTTTCTTTGTCTTGTCTCGTGCTAAGCTGAAAGAAACTAGCGAAGAAACCGGTTCGTTCTCGAGTTTTGCACAGCGTAAACATAAGTTAGTGCCAAGTGCCAAGTACCAAGATTCCTACCCCCTACGAAAAATAAAAAGCAAAACTAAATAAATTCTCAAATTTGGAAAGCCTTAATTTCCACGGAGGGGGGGGGTATTTTCCCCGGAAGGGTATTTTCCAGGGGGTGGAGATATTTTCCAGGAGGAGTAAACGCCGGCCACCAAGTATGACATTCTGGGCTTGACACTATCGTCTCAATTATTGCCTATAATTTTCTGTTGGCTTGCAGAAACGGAACGGCTTTCTGAAAAGATTTGTTCTTAAACATTTTGTAACAATTAAAAGCTTTCAGGTAACTTATCACCTAGGATGGAAATTTGAAATTGGGACCTTTAATTGTAAGTAAATATTTAACAATCACTCTTCATGTTTATTTTAGCTCGTTTTTGCACCAAGTCAGCTCGTAACCTGGACTTGACTTGTTTTGAAACCAAGTCAGGATGCTTCATACGTTGCTAGGTTTTGCTGTATGCTTGGCTTTCTTGTTTTTGCACCAAGCTAGGACTTGGCTTGCTTTTTCACAGAGTCAGGAGTTGACTAGATCTTTGCACGGCGTTAGGACTTGGCTCATTTACACCGAGTCATGACGTAGTTCCATTGTGTACTCAGTTAGGGGGAAGTTTTTTTTGTACCAACTTGCATTGTTTTGGCACATTGATTCAGTCCAGATTTTGGACTTAGCTTCTTTTTATAATAGGTCAGTAATTACTCGTTTTGCACTGAGTCAGTCTTCACCTTCGACTTAGCTCGTTTTTTTCTGAACCAGGAACTAGATGGTTTTTGAATCGAATCAGGTTGCAGCTCTGACTGAGATTGTCTTTTAAATTGACTCGGGATTTGGCTTATTTTTAAGCCAAAGAAGGACTTGGCTCATTTTTGCACCAAGTAAGCCTGTTTTGGACCGAGGCAGTATGCAGCTATGATTTAGCTTGTTCTTGTACTTGGCTAGTTTTTGTGCCAAGTCAAGACTTAGTTTGTGCTTGAGGCGATTCAAAACTTTGATCATTTTGCACAAAATCTGATCTTAGCTCATTTTTTTATAATAGTAAGTGGAAAAAAATTTAATTGAAAGTAAGGAGTGACATCAAAACTTAAAACGAAAAGAAATTAATCCGTATAAAACAGTGGTTGTCGCCTCCTGAATCTCTTTACGCTAAAGAAGATTAGCTAGGACGAATTTGAAGCGTGAGTTGTAAGAGTCTCACCATACTTACACTTCGTTGCGACATAGTTCATTATTTCAATTTAAACACCGGTAACCTTTGCCTCTGATAACATTTGCCTCTCCCATCTTGGGAAGTCTCCTGGTGACGCTCAAGATGCCTCTCCAAAGAATAACATTGCTGTGGCTACGGTGGAAAATGAGGTTAGTAGCTAGCCTAGTTTTGCATCAAGAGTTAAGCAGGGTTGTGTTTTATCCCCATTTATTTGGATCATTTTGTTGAACTTTATCCTAAGAAGCACGACAAAGGCAATGAGAGAGCATGCAATCAAATGGAAAAGTAAATACTCCTAGACTTAGATTATGCTGATGATTTGAGTGCCCTAGATAAAAATGTTGGCAGAATGAATGATTTTATGGAGATTTTGAGAGTTCAAGGCATAAGAATAAGTATCAGTATTGTGGTTAATAAGACTAAGTAGCAAAGACCGGGGATTAGTGAAGGCTGAGAGGGCATGTTGGGCAACGAGCAGATCGATCATGTGGATTTCTTCACTTAGCTATGTAGTACTATTAGTGAAGATGTTAAAAGTAGAAATAGCCAAGGCCCAGGATGTTTTTTCACAGTTGTAATAAGTTAGGAAGAAGATGAAGACAAGTCTGCGAACCGAGATTAGAATATTAGAAGCAATAGTGATAACAGTCAGTGGTCTAGTATGCTTCTGAAACGTGGGTGCCCCGGAAGATAGAGGGGAATTTGTTAGATGTTTTCCATAGGAATTGTCTACGGATTCTTTTGGGTACCCGTCTGACTGATCGTATTTCAAAGAGTGAGCTGTACGAATAATATGGTTCTAGGGCTATACTGAGAGAAATGTTAAGATGGGTAGGACACCTTCTGCGGATAAAGGATGAGAGATTGCCAAAGATCATCCTTTTTGGTCAACCATCATGGGCCAAAGAAAAGCAGCTCGTTCCTGAATAGGATGGGAGGAGGTCGCAAGGAAGGACGTAATGTGAATTAGAACTTCTTAGGAAGGTTGAATGAGGGAGGTTTTCAATAGATGGGCTTGGAGGAGGAGTTTGGGTTCCTGTGCTGGCTTGAGGCGGCTGGGTGCTGTAATGAGCTATTGTTAGTAGTAGTAGTCACAAAAATGATGGGGTGCTGTTGAGATCAGATAGACCCCGTCTAATTCAAGGACTGTGTCACCTCCGCCCTATCTCTTCTATGGCTACCGCTGTGAGGGCTGCTCAAATTGGGTCTAGGAGTTTATCCCCCCCCCCCGGATGGGCTTGACGGAGGAGCATGTGTCGCGTTGTTGGCCTCCGGCGGCTGGGTGCTGCAGTGAGTTGTTGCTAGCAGTAGTAGTCACAAAAATGATTGGGTCCCCTAAGGCTACGACCGTGAGGGCTGCTCAAATTGGGTCTAGGCTTTTACTTCCCTCCGGTAAATACACTCGGTAAAATAGGCCCCTGTGGCTGGTTGGTTTCCAATCACTTTTGACTGGTTAAAAAAGAACTAGAACTCTCAATTTCTCATTGAAAGAGTATCCTCCGAATTTTCTACGACTATGAGTTGGAGGTGGGAATGAGGAAAGGGCAGCCATTTCCTATACGGAATAAATTAGTAGTATATAAGGTACCATTTAGCTTGCTTCCCTACACGTTTAATAGGGAACACGTTGCCCCTCAGTCCCAAGGTCAAGGTAATTGGGTAAACCCAGGGATGTTTTTGTCAATGAGGGAAAACCTTGGTTAAAATCCTAGTTACCTAACTAGTTTGTCAACAATGTAAGATCTTGTGGAAACCTAACTAGTTTGTCAACAAGGGAAGACCTTGGGGAAAAACCTAGTTACCTAACTGATGTGTCAACATGATTTGGGGAAAACCCTTATTGTTGATTTAAGAATAAGGAGCCTAATAGGAGAAAAAGCCATGGCCTTAAAAAAGCCCTATATAAAGCGAGATACGGTAATTGATAGAATTACAGATTGAATACCCTTGCTTAACTATTGGAGCCAATGATCTGTTACTTGCATCATTGAATAACAACTATCGTGAAACAAAGTTCTGACAAAAGGAAATATTGTGACTCTGTAAAAAAGATGAGTAAAGTTTTATTTGTTGCACTATTTTAATTAATATGGATAGGGGAAAATGGCTTTTATCACAGTTTGTTTTATTAAAACACATTTACAAATTATTTAGTTATTACAATGAATAGGTATAAACGTCAAGATTACATAATATTACCCTGGCAAAAATTATCTTCCCCCTCCTTTTCCTTATATTTGGATAAAAGGTTTATGGATATCGCATGAAATGTTTTGATGCAGTTTCTATGTACACTTCATGCGATGTCCATAAATGTGAGCAGGCCTTACAAAGAAAATTGGAGGAAAATTCTGCTTGGTCAGATTACAAAACTTTGGAAATTGACACAATAATGACGCTTGTAAGAGATGTTTGTAAAGATGCAAAATTCTACTTTAGCTACTTCTGACTTTCTTGGAAAAGGGGTTAGGTTAGGAAAATGAAACTTTCAGGGATGGGTCTACGGACTAAAGTTTTTTTTTGTATCATACATAATAATTAACGTTATAAGAAAAGGATAATAAAATGCCCTTCAGATTCCCTCAATTGAGAGTTGGATGGACAAGTGAATTAAGTTGGATGGGCAAGAGTTGGATGGGCAAGTGAATGTGTGAATAGTTACAGATATATGCAATTTGTTTTTTGCCAAAATATAGGAAATGATCATTAACTGTGAAATCTCAGATTTTTAGGGGACTGAACTCAAAGACTCGAGGAATTAGGAGAAAGATACAGCGAAAAACAATTTAAATTAAAAGAAAGACTTACGTTTAAACTTAAAGCAGAGGCAAATTATTCAATGTTAAAGGAGCTACCACCTCTAAATCGACGGGCTCTACCCAGAAACTTGACTTTTATTTGACTGTTTTGAAGGAAGAACGCTCTAAAATAGAAATAAAGTGATAGAAATTTGATGAAGGTTCACTAGCTACCCATAAATACTTTCTAAGACCACACTGGCTATACATGACGTATGAAGCTAAGAGAGGAAAGGAAATAATAAATAAATCAAAAATAAAACCAAAAAAGGGTGAGAAAACGAGGATTTTGTCACACAGTGGTAAAATATGAAAACGAACAACAAGCAAACATTTCGACAAGGACCTCCGCCAATTCGTCCTCAGTGCCAAACAAAATAGAAAAACAAACAAGAATTTAACCTTATGGAGTTTACTGTACAAGATCCGAACAGACACTGAATGAAAGACCAAGCCAAAACCAATGAACAAAAAGAATTACCAAAGAGATTGGGCAAGAATGTTTTGCCTCGCAATACTTTTTGCTCTTCTGCAATTTCGGTTTTCATTAGATATGTTAATAGGTTCTCTTAAATTCAATTGGGTGGAAATATCAATTGAGTCTTTTAGTATAAAATTATTATAAATTAGGCATAATGAAATGTCTCCGGTGTCTCTATTTATAGCCAAATTCCTGTTAATATATTTTTTTTTATCTCAATTACCTATTTAAAATATTGCGGTAGGCCATTTACAGTAGATATTAAAGTTGCCTCCACCCTTTTTTGGTTTTATTTTTCATTTATTATTTCCTTTAGTCTAGCTTTCAGTCTAGCTATCCATATCAAGCGGGAGGAGAGCAGAAACAATTTAATAGTGCATTTCTATGTCCAAATTGACTGAATTTCAATAATACTTTAGATAAACACAGAAACAGTTTTACAGAAGGAGGGAGAGGTAGAAAATTGCAGAAGAGCAAAAGATATTGCGAGGTAAAACATTCTTGCCAAATTTCTTTGGTTAAGCCCTTTTTTCATTGGTTTCGGCTTGGCCTTTCATTCAGTGTCTGTTCGGATCTTGTGCAGTAAACTCCATAAGGTCGGATTCTTGTTGTTTTTTTTTCTATTTTGTTTGGCACCGGGGACGAATTGACGAAGGTCCTTGTCGAAATCATTGCTTTTTTTTTGTTTTCATATTTTACCACTGGCTGACAAAATCCTCGTTTTCTCACCTTTTTGGTTTTATTTTTCATTTATTATTTCCCTTCCTCACTTAGCTTCATACATCTAGCTATCCATATCAAGGGGGAGGAGGGCAGAAACAATTTAATAGTGCATTTCTGTGTCCAAATTGACTAAATTTCAATAATACTTTAGATAAACACAGAAATAGTTTTACAGAAGGAAGGAGAGGTAGAAAATGAAATATGACCCCTCTGGATTACCAGGAGTAGCCTATTTCTGATCTATGCTTTTATCTTGAAATAAAATAGCAATGTCCAACCCAAGAACGAGAGGGATTTATCCCATACATAAGGGGAAATAGGCCCCCCCTTCTTTGTCATAGAGACTTCGTAGGATTCTCGTTCAATCAGAAAATCAGACTCTTAGTACCTTTTTTTAGTCAAAAGTGATTGGAGAATAAGTAACTATGGTCTAAGAACTTTTTTTGTTAAGACCTTACGTACCCACTTATAACGATAGTATAATTGCAGATTTGCTAATATATATTGCAAATGTTTACGATACACTATATAGGTAAAGAATATGCCAATTAGAAGAAAAAGAATAAAATTCGAGGGGCAGCAACAGACTCCCACCATCGCTATAATCATAATTGTAGAAACTTAAAGACAATCCAAAGTGTCTGGTAAATCCTTGTTATGTAAGTTGGTAACTTGCTTGACCAGCAAATTGCTTTGGAAATCTATGTTGCGCATTTTTGTAACTTACTTAGCTATCAAAGTGCATGGACAAATCCTTTTAATTAAGTTGGTAAGTGCTCTCTTTCTCTTTTTTTCTGAAGTTCCTTTTCAATATTTCCAACTCCCTCTTACTTTTTCAAGAACAAATTTCTGCAAAGAAAATAAATCTAAAAGACATCACTTTCAATTAACTTCATAAATTTCAACCAGTCCCAGAGACTGCCAAAACAAAAACTCAACTTCCTACTGCTCTGTGTGAAAATTCGATATTGAAGGAACAAATTACTAAGTTGGAAATTGAAAACAGTACATTTCTAAGTGAAAATGAAAGACTTGACTCAAGAAAATTTATTGGAGATGTCACCTAGAACAAGCATTAGTATATATAACTCTCCTTTTAAACCCAAACAAGTCTTCAAAAGGGATAGTTGCTAAATTGAATATAGAATATAATAAAATTTTGAAAGAGAAACAAGAAGCTACTGTAAAAGACGAAAAAGAAATTTCATGTCTCAAGACTTTTGTAGCATATCTCAAAATAAAAAACAATACATTAGAAACAGGCTGAGAACGCCTTGAACAAGAAGTTGGAGACAAAACCAGTTTGATCAACACTTTAGAAAATATGGTTATTCATTTGAAAGACAGAGAAAAAGAATTCTTTTACGAAATGGATTTTTGTTATCGCGACTTGTTTTAACACGTTGTTTAACTAATTTTGTTTTTTACTTCTTGATTATTTTAAAACCCTTCGTTATTTATTAATAAAAAATTCAATTAAAAGGACTTACAATATACTTTTTGTTAATGAATATGTTTATATTTCTCCTATAATAAATACTCTTTAGAACTTATTGAACTTATCCACTTATTGAAACACGAAAAATTCTCAGGGAGTAGGAGCTCTTATAGGGAGATGGGAATTTTAATACAACAAAAATCAGGCGACTGTACAACTCCATGTCTTTCTAGCTTTTAGTCAAACTATTTTCGACGCTGTAGATCTAAAATATAGTACACCTACTTCCAGGAATACGCGTTGCAATACAACCACATGCTTCTGATTTGCTGGCAAGGTGCTTGGAAAAAAACCCTGTTACGTGCTTCTGATTGGCTGTCAAGTCAGTCGTACAATTGATGTCTCTTACCTTAGGAAATTTCATAAAATGTTTGAACAAATCACTGCAATATCATTAGTTCAAGAGTGTTTGAATTTACGATCTTTAGGATCAAGTAGAAAAGACTGCAATATGATTGGACTAATTTAATACGGAATTTATTGGACTGAAACACTCATCTTGTGGTATTATTTTGAAGCAACAGTTTTATTGCTAGATGAACACGATAAAGAAATTGACTGTTACCATTGGGAAGTAAAATACAATATGTATGAGTATGATAGAAGATTGTGGTGTTCTACATTACGTCATTTGAACCAAAAGGGGTTTTACGAACGAGTGATTAAGCCTTATAATAAAAGTGGTACAGAACTGAAGACTGTTCAGGAAGAAGTGAAGGAAATATGTAACGTTTCTGGAATGAAGATATTATTTTTAAAAGGTAATGCTCCTACAGACAAAATTAAATGAAAAATGGTAACCTGATATTCAACTTTTTAATTTAGAAGAATTTAACTGCACCGAATTTGAAGGGTTAGATCATAGGCCTGAAGATGAAGTGAGATACTTTGCACAGTGGATACCTAAACAAATATCTAATGATTCTAAATATATACGATACAATAAAGTATATGCTAAAGCTAAACTATTATTATGGAATCTTCATTTTTGGATGAGGAATAGTGACCTTTAAATGTTATTTTTATTATTTCAATATGTATATTTTTCTTTGTTGAATACATTTAAGCAATAAACATGTTTTAGCTTACTTTTCTTTTCTTTTCACAACTCAAACATAAGCATAGTAGGGTGTGTTCTATAAGTGGACACCCCAAGCCATGTAGTGTCTCATGATAGTTTATTGACAATGACATTCTTCAGCTAAACTGTGGTACTCAGTGACTGGTCCAGAACTTTATTTTTATTTTTCAAGACGATGGAGGAGATTTTTTTCAAAGGTCAGAGATACGTTAACAGTTTTCATAAGTCAGACACGCATCAACGGAGACATGTGATCTGGATTATTTTTCCGAAGCCAGAAGCGTGGGAGTCTGATTTTTTTCAAAAGTCAGAGACACGTCAACGAGTTTTATTTTCCAAAAGTCAGAGACACAAGAACAGGATTTTTTTTTCAAAAGTTGAAAAAATAAATAAAAACCATAATTTGTTTTAAAAACTCGGACTATATTTTCTGTGATTTTTACTTTTAAATGATCATACACTGTGTTTCATAAGCTGCATAGAACGACTATTTTTTGCGAGTTATGAAATGCATAAAAGCAATATTCTCTATGAGCTTTACATTTAAATGGATTAAAAGTATGTTTCATAAGATGAATAGAACCAACACTTTCTGTGAGTTTTGAATTTAAATGGTTTAAAAATCCGTCTTATGAACTGCATAGAACCAATATTTTCTGTGACTTTTATATTTAAATAGTCTAAAAATATATCTCATGAGTTGCATGGAACTAATATTTTTTGCGATTCTTACATATAAATGATCAAAAGATTTGTTTCATAAGATGCATTAACTAATATTGTCTATGAATTTTACATTTAAATGGATTAAAAATGTGTTTCATAAGATGGATAGAACTAACATTTTCTGCGAGTTTTATATTTAAATTGCGTAAAAATATTTTCTATAAGATCCATAGAGCCAATATTAGCGATGGGTCTTACATTGTAATGGTTGAAAATATGCTTCATAAGATGCATAGAACCTTTTTTTCTGCGAGCTATACATTTAAATGGTCTAAAAGTAAGTTTAATTTTTTTCAAATTCAGAGACATGTGAACGGGAATATTCCAAAGTCAGGAACATGCGAACCAGATTTGTTTTTCTAAAAGCTGAAAAAGACAAATAGTTTTTTAGGTTATTCAGAGCTGCCATCTATTCCACTATGGTTATAGATTGCAGCATAGCTGATTGTGCTACTATATATTCTGCTAGATTTATATATGGCAGCAGAGATTTTTTTTACTTTTTGAAGAAATAAATCTGGTTCGCATGTTCCTGACTTTGGAAAAATTACGTTCACCTGTCTCTGAATTAAAGAAAAATGAAAATACTGCTCAAGTGTCTCTGACTTTTGAAAATTTTATTCATCTGTCTCTAACTCTTGAAAAAAAATCTGCGCTTATGTGTCAATGACTATTGAAAAAAATTCTTCTCTCGTGTTTCTGTGCTTGAAAAAGATATAGTTCACTTATCTCAGATTATAGTTAAAAATCTATGGAAATTCACGGTCATGTGTCTCTTCAGAATGTCGTTCAAACCTCACTGACTGTTGAAAAAGTCCCAAGTTGTTTAGTTCATCCAAACGTTTCTTATCAGTTTCCTACAAACTATTGCCGAATACAGCTTAAAAAAACTCGTTGTGTATGGATAAAAATATTCAAATAGAAATATCGTCATTACTGTGATCGTACCATCTGTGAAGGTCGTTTTCATAATGCCATCGATTCTGAAGAGGTTAGCTCAATAGATTTTGAATTTATGGACACTAGAGCAGATGCAGAGAATCTCGAAAAGATTAGGGGGAAAATATAAGACAAGCGTTAATGGAGATCACATTGGAAATGTAGGCGTGCGTTGTTATGGCAGTGTGAGATTAAATTTCTTTTAGAGTATCGAAAAAATTCAACATTGCTGATTGTGGATATGTGAGAGTAACATTTACAGAGAAGCTTGTATTCAAAGACAATGCAAGTCTGAAACTAATAGTTGATGACCAGGGACAACTTCTTGCCTATGGTTCTGGTAACACGCTACCCGTTGTTAGATCCTATCGTCATCTTTACGGTATTGGAATTCAAATGAAAGCAGAGGGGAAAAGAAAGGCATACTGTTGCAGTAATGTCATAATGCATATCGTGTCTATGGACTAAAACTGTAAACTATGTAAAAATAATGTGGTACTAGACAGTGAAATCGAAAGCAAAATAAAAAGGGTACTGGCAAACAGCATAACAACGGGCCTATAAAGATGAAATAATTAAAAACAAAGCATCTACAAACATAACTATTATTATCGATGGTTTACCAACAGATACAGTCAACGAGCTCAATAATACCAATGATAAAATGTGCGTTGAACTTGTAATTGAATCCATGTTAATACCCATGTATGACTAAAATAATGGAGTAATTGACATGTCAAGAGACATAATGAAGTATTTTATTGAATAAACTCAAAGCATTCATTTTTTATGATGATTTTCTACATACCACTGGTTCAATAAAAGTATTATATGCATTACTTTGTTATGTCTCCATTGATTTTAGGGTACGGTAGCAAATCGAAGGTTTAGAATTTTTTTTAAAAGTCAGATGTAAGAAAAGGAACAAAGAGACAAGCAAACAACCACTCAGATACACAGGAACGGAGGGAGAGAGAGAGAGAGAAAGAGAGAAAAAGAACATACTAACGCATAAAGTAAAACAGACAAACACACAAAGAGAGACAAACAATCCCTTATTTTTTTAACATGTCTGAAAATGACATAATATATACTTGCAACAAAAGAAATTCACTTGTGATATTTTTTAAATATGAAATGAAGTAATATAGATATGTTAGTCATGATTTTTTCTGCTAAATAAATAATTTTTGTATTGACATTTTTTTACGTACAATCTTTAGGCATGAGTCTGAAATAGGTGGGCTTAGGTTTTTACCAAGGTCTGAGAGAGACGAATTGGTTTCTTTGTAGAGTTAGAAACATATAAAGTATGAATTTATCAAGATTCAGTCAAACACAGACATTACTATCAGCTCACAAGTGATATACTAGAGTCTGAAATAAATGAATTAGGTTTTTTACCAAAGTCTTATAAAGATGAATCAGATTCCTTTTAGAACTAGAAACATATAAAGTTTGAGTTTATCAAGATTCAGTCAAACATAGACACTAGTATCAGTTCACAAGTGGTATACTAGAGTCTGAAATAGATGAATTAGGTTTTTACCATAGTCTGAGAGAGATGAATCGCATTCTATTTACAGTTAGAGACATATGATGCGGGAATTTCTCAACATTCACTCAGACACAGACACTACTGTGTCAAGTGGTATACTAGAGTCTGAAAAATTTGAATTAGGTTTTCATCAAAGTTTGACTGACATGAATCGGATTCTTCTTAGAGTTAGAGACATATGCAGTTATAATTTATCAAGATTCAGTCAGACACAGACACTCCTGTCAGCTCAGAAGTGGTATACTAGAGTTTGAAATGAGATTCAGACTCTAGTATACCACTTGTAAGCTGATAGTAGTGTCTGTGTCTGAGTTAATCTTGATAAATTTCCGCATCTTATGTCTCAAATTTTAAGAAGAATCCGGTTCATCTCTCTCAGCCTTTGGTAAAAACCCAATTCCTCTATTTCAGACTCTAGTATACCACTTTGAGCATGATAGTAGTGTCTGTATTTGATTGAATCTTGACAAATTCCAACTTCATGTCTCCAATTCTAAAAAGAATCCGATTTATCCCTCTCAGACTTTGGTAAAAAACTGAATTCACCTATTTCTGACTCTAGTATACTATTTCTGAACTAATAGTAGTGTCTGTGCCTGGCTGAATCCGGATAAATTCACACTTCGTATATCTCTAACTCTAAGAAGAATCTGATTCATCTTTCTCAGAATTTGATAATAACCTAATTCATCTATTTCAGACTCTAGTATATCACTAGTATATTATTTGTGAAATCATTTAATCTTGATAAATTCTCCCTTCATATGTCTCTAACTGTAAAAAGAAGCCGATTCATCTCTCTCAGACTATAGTAAAAACCTAATTCACATATTTGAGACTCTAGTATAGCACTTGTGAGCCGATACTAGTGTCTGTGTCTGAGTGAATCTTGATAAATTCCCACATCATATGTCTCCACCTCTAAAATGAATCCGATTTATCTCTTTCAGACTTTGGTAAAAACCTAATTCATCTATATCAGAATCTAGTATACCGCTTGTGAGCTTATAGTAGTATCTGTGTTTGATTGAATCCTGATAAATTCCCACATCATAAGTGTCTAACTCTAAAGAGAATCTGATTCGTCTCTCTCAGTCTTTCGTAAAAACCTAATTCATCTATTTCAAACTCTAGTATGTGACTTTTGACTTGGTAGTAGTGTCCGTGTTTGACTGAATATTGATAAATTCCCACTTTATATGTCTCTAATTCTAAAAAGAATACGAATCATCTCTCTCAGATTTTAATGAAAAAAAACAATTCACCTAATTTGACTCTAGTATACCACTTGTGAGCTGGTAGGATTGTTTGTGTTTGGCTGAATCTAGATAAATTCACACTTTATATGTTTCTTACTCTAAAAAGAATCTGATTCATCTCTCTCAGACTTTGGTAAAAAACCTAATTAATTTATTTCTGACTCTAGTATACTCACTTGTGAGCTGATAGTAGTGTGTATTTGACTGAATATTGATATATTCATACTTCATATGTTTCTAACTCTAAAAAGAATCTGATTCATCTCTGTCAGACTCTGGTAAAAAACCTAATTGATTTATTTAGACTCTAGTATAGAAAACTAAATGCATCGCTACCACAGACTCACCCCTTAGCATCACTTACGGAGACCGACACATAGAGGAAGTTGTCCCTTTCAAATACTTGGGAAGCATAATAGAAAGCACCGGATCGACCACAAAACAAGTGCTCACAAAAATTGCCCAAGCTAATGGTTCCTTCAGTAGATTAGATAAAGAATTGACGGTCTTAAAGCTTATCTATAAGGCTAAAGCCACGGTTCTTCAATAGCAATGTTATGGCAGTGCTACTTTACGCAGTCGAAACTTGGCACCTGAACAAGAAACAAGAGAGAAGAATACTTGCTTTCGAAAACATATGTCTTAGAATAATTCTCAACATCCGTTGGCAGCAGAAAACAACTTACCAATCCATCCGCGACAAGACAGCCCAGCCTCTTGTGACATATATCTTAGTAGTTCGCCGATGGAGGTACCTTGGCCACGTACTACGTATGGACAATCTCCGAATACCAAATGCAGCGCTCCATTGCCAGCTATTGGGTCCACGCCGCAGTGGCGTGGCAGATCCCCGTAACCTGCACGCATAAATCCAACCTCAGTGGGGGGACATAATGGCAGAAGCTAACCTTCGGAAGATTGGCGGCTCCTTCTTGATGCCCTGGGTGCCTCTGGAGGCACAGGCGGATCTAAGGTCTAAGGTAAGGTCTTGTATACTGCTTGTGAGCTGATAGTAATGTCTGTGTTTGACTGAATCTTGATAAATTCATACTTCATATGTTTCTAACTCTAAAAAGAATCCGATTCATCTCTCTCAGACTTTGGTAAAAACCAATTTCATTTATTTCAAACTCTAATATACCACTTGTGAGCTGGTAGTAGTGTCTGTGTCTGACTGAATCTTGATAAATTTTCACTTCGTATGTCTCTAACTCTAAAAAGAATCCTATTCATCACTCTCAGACTTTGACAAAAACTTGATTCGCACATTTCAGACTCTTGTATAAAAATTCTAAGGAAAAAAATTCACTACAAACATTATTTTTCTAATAGGAAAAATCCTGACTAACATATCTATATTATCTTAATTTCGTATTTCGAAAGTATCACAGGTGAAATTTTGTTTTAAGTACATATTATGCCATGTTAAGACATGAAAAAAAGTTGAAAAATTTCTAAGTCCCAAAACATTGTAAGTAAAAATAAGAAAAAAGTGTCACTAAAAATGTTATTTTTCTAATAGGAAAATATCACAAGTGAATTTCTTTTGTTTTAAGTATATTTTATTTCATTTTAAGACATGTAAAAAAATAAGTGGGTGTTTGCCTCTCTTTGTTTTTGTCGTTGTGTGTTCGTGTGTCTGACTATTAGTTTGTTTGTGCTTTTTGTCTCTCTTTCTCTATGCCTGTGTATCTGAGCGGCTGTTTGCCTGTCTCTCTGTTCCTTTTCTTACATCTCTGGCTTTTTAATAAACCTTCTAAACGTTCGATTTGCTATCGTACCCTAAAATTAATGGAGACACAACAAAGTAATGTATAAAATATTTTTATTAAAATACTGGTATGTAGAGTATTATCCTAAAAAAATGAATGCTGTGAGTTTATTCCATAAAATATTTCATTATTTTTTTCTTGGCATGTCACTTGTTCCATTTTTTTAGTGACACATAAATTTGAACATGGATTCAGTTACAACTTCATGATACATTTCATCATTGGTTTTGTCATTGACTGTATCTGTTGGTAGACCATCGATGATAGTAGTTATGTTTGTATGTGCTTTGTTTTTCATTTATTCATCTTTATAGCCCCGTTGTTATGCTGTCTGCCAATACCATTTTTATTTTGCTTTCGATTTCACTGTCTATTACCTCATTATTTTTACATAGTTCGCAGTTTTGGCACATTGACATGATACACTTTATGACGTTATTGCAACAGTATGCCTTTCTTTTCCCCTTTGCTTTCATTTGAATACTAATACTGGAAAGATGACGATAGGATCTATCAACGGGTAGCGTGTTACCAGAACCAGAAGCCAGAAATTGGTCCTAGTCGTCAACTATTAGTTTCAGACTTGTATTATCTTTGAGCACTAGCTTCTCTGGAAACGTCACTCGCGCATATCCACCATCAGCAATGTCGAATTTTTTCGATACTCCAAAGCAATTTAATCTCTCACTGTCATGACGACGCACGCATACATTTCCAATATGATCTCCATTAAAGCTTGTATCATAGTTCAAATATTTATCCTTGTTAGCATTAAACGCAACGATAACTTTATCATGTGCATTTGAATACTTCATCATCACTTTTCTAATATGATGTAAGCGTTTATCCTTTTAGTGCACAATTAATATTGACCAAAACATAAAAATAACCGTCTACCGCCGATGTCTAACCACAGAGTACTATTGGGGCGGCCGCATTAAAAATTCGAAGCTCAAAAATTATGTTCCAAAAACAAGGGGAAGATTTTTTTCGGGAGGGGGGGCATTGGTCCCGGGGGGATGGGAGGGCTCGGGGCCTCTAGGGGGACATGTTGCTCTGGAGGGGGATTCAGAGCCCTGAGGGGGGACATTGTGGCTTGAATGGGAATGTGGGGCCCAAACTCATGCGCAAGCCCTGGTAATGGAAAACTGGGGTGCTCAGGACCATTACATTAAAAAAAATTATACCCGGCCGGTTGTAGTCATAATTAATTACCAATGATCAATAATCGGCTCGATATCATTAGAGTACAAAAACATATTTTCTAATTGTATATTAGAATCCATAACTCTGTTTATTAGACATCATGTTACTTCAAGTTCACTTCAATTATTGAACAAACTATCAAAGGTATTGTTTCAAAAAATGTATCTGGCAGACAATTCCAAGGATTTTCCTTATCAACGGGAAATTACAATAATACTATGTGTATAGCACAGTTTATAGACAGTAAGCTTATCGCAGATAATTTCTGGTCTTCGGTCTCGGTGCGAACAAAAAGCTCCTCCCACTTGTTTCTGCCTTAGCGGATTAGTCTGTTATCGTCAATCACTAAGAAATGGTTACCAAGTGCATTATTCGTAATAGCGGGTTTCCACTTGTTTCGTGTCCAAGAGAAATCTGACTTGTCTACCCGCGAAAAGATCTGATAACGCCTATGTTTCTATCTGCAAAAACGTTCTCCGGAGCACTCGCACCCCTGTCCGGGTTTTTATAATGGGAGAGATAGAGAATGATCATACTGCTAATTCTATAAACTGTGGTGTATAGGGCTCTTGTTGTATCAATTGAATGGTTTCATCGAGAATATATTGTTTCCGGAAAATGCTAAGACTCTCCTTAGAAGTTACTTTTATATCAATGATCATGTGATGAGTACCGCGCGCCTGGCCGCTTGTATCTGAAGGCCCTTTTCACAGAAATAACAGCCGGCAAGTATTTCTAAGAATTTTTCTTATCAATCGGAAGTTGAGATTACACCATATATATATAGGGCTCTTTTCGTATCAATTAAATGATTTCACCGAGAAAATGCTTTTTCCGAAAAAATTGTAAGGCTCTTTTTAGCAGTAGAGTGGATATGAGGGATTGGTAACTCTGTTAGTTCGCTGGGATAGGGCTCTTGTTAATGGAATTGACCCCATACTACTTTTTGTTCCAAATCATACCCAGGCCTGACCATGATATAGGCTATTTTGAGGTACCGGTCCCTTATATCCCTGGTCAATTGCTTTTGAAATGTGTAAATCAATAATTGTGTGTTGATTAGTACTGTCCTACGTTTAAATTTGCAATTTCAATTTTGGATAAAATTTGAATATACTTTAAAAATTAGCGATGAATAGTAATTTTGCTAAAGAGTCCTTGTTAATATTACTGCTAAAGAATTTCGGTTGGATGAAAAGGAGTATTTTCGTTTGTATGGATGGAAATTATTTAAGACTTTTGATCTTTGGCATAACTGATGCTATCACAACATCTACAGTAGGATTTCCTCACCGGTAAATACATTACATACATTTGTTTAAATGCACTGAAGTACTTCAGTTAAGTATATAAATAGAAACTTAATATACTACATACTTCATATAAATAGAAAAAGAAAAATATTACCATTTGAAATAGCTGAAAACTATGTTCCTAGCAGTATTTGTCGCTTCAAAAGAAATTTCCTGTCAGGGCTGATGATGGCCTGCCTTGCCTTTTCACCTCTGTGCTGGTAGATATGGGAATGTAATATTTTAGCTCTAAAGAGAAACATTTTAGTTAATTCTTACTCCCATCTACCTCTTTCATTATTTATCTGAAGCCTCATGAAGAGTAAGGACTTTGTCTATTAAATTGTACTTTTTTAGGAATCTACCCTATCCTCACCTAAACAACGAATCCCCCTCATTATAACTGATACGCAATTACAGATCACCAAACGTAGCCTATTTTCATTACAAATAAAGCGAATCAACTTGGTTGAATCCAATACTGCCGCCGTGTGGCGTTACTTCTTCTGCAACTGGGAAGCCTAAAATATAGTTATTGATACTTTTAAATCAATTAGCTTCTCAGAATTTGAAATTGATTGCAAATTCGTCCTCTTTGGGGTAAAGTCGTAGTTTGGTGCCCTAAAATGGAAGAAAATTAGACTTTCCCATGGCCCAACCTGTATGGTCACTTAAAAAAGAGCTTTAAGTTTTTGTTTGAATGAGCTCCCTCCGAATTATCTTTGACCTTCGGTTTCATACAACCATCCCTGGGAAAAAGCAAAACTAATAAACACGCATCGACGATGTTTCTTCTGAAAAACAATGCAAAACTCCACATTTTGAAGGCTGGAGCTTAAAATCTATACGGTAGGGTTTTCTGATATGATGTATCTAATAATGGGATTTTCAACAAGATCGCTTGCTTTTTTGATGGTTTCCCCTTTTTTCGAAAATCAGGCAAATTTCTCAAATTTTTAGTTTTGGCTGGGTAACAATAAACTGAAAGAATTTCATATATTTAGAATCAGCATACAAAACCAATACTGTCGGTTTTGCAATTGTCATGAGAATTCCATTTTTAGTTTTAGTGAATATTGGCCCAAGTCAGTTTTTACTTCCAGTTTTTATCACAAACTATTTTATAAGATTCTCCTGGGACGAATGTTTTTTTAACTTGTTCATTTTATTTAGTTGAATAGGCTAATAAAAAGAAAGAGGGTCAATATTACAGCTGGATATTAAGTTTAAATTTTGTTTTCCTTTCGCTATTCTGTTTTTAAAATGTTTGAATATATAAGGGATTTAAGTTCGATGGGGAGAATTGTCCTGTTATGAAAGAGGTACATTTTACATGGCATAAAAGCATAAAATCAAAATGTGGTTTCTATGCAGGCAGGATGATTTTCGAGTATCTCTACTCTTTCAGTAAACTATTCTAAGGAGTAGGAAATTGCATAAAGGCAAGTATCTGTTATAATGTACGGAACATCCAAAAAACCAAGTTTTTCAATGAAATATCTGCGGAACATAAACATCCGAGAACGGAGTTTTTTCAATGAAAATATCTAAAAATGTTTTTATCAAAATCTGGGGTAGCAATTGCCTCCTGGCCAACAATTCATGCCTTTATTAAAGCTGTTCTATCTGCCAAAAAGCCTCATAATCTACACAAAAGAAGTGAGTTATGAAATGGGAAGACCCAGCCTTCCCATTGGTCTGCTTGCCGCCAATTGTATTTTATAAAAAAGAAAGAAGAAGAAAAGGTGGATTTGTGGCACCTTGTGGCGCATTACGTGTCAAATCATATTTTCTTATTCCATTCGTCTGAATCTGGCCTTATTTACACTTAATTTCATAGTCAAAGCGCACCTACATTCCCCATGGTAATCAGATTTCTGGTTATAATAATCAGACACAATCATGTAAATTACGAAGGAATACCTGTTTTGGATAGCTGTTTCTTGCTCAATTTTTTTCAGTGTTTCGAAGAGCCTCTGTTGTAATATTTAGCCAAGCAAACTGTAAAGGATTTGTGACAACTACTTTTAGCAGAAGGATGGTAAGTGTTTTTCTTCAGTTAATACATTTTTACATTTAACTTTTTCCAGTAGTCCGGGGGCCAGACCACTATAATGTGACAACTAGGTGGTCAGAAGGACACAGTCAATTTGACAATAGTTTCCGACTATATCGACCACGCTGAATCCGAATATGGGTGGTGGCAAAGCTGGAGATCACGGCTTGACTTAGTAAAAGCAAAAAAAACACTCTTTTTAGGCCTATAGAACGTGTAAAGATTGTTTATTATTTTTCTAAGATTGTACCGCTCCGATTGAGTGGTGCGACATCTCATTTTAGTACTAATATGGTCATCTCATAGAATATGTTAAATTTTTTCCGATATATTGTATGGCCCAGGAGCTATAGGCTAATATTTATTAATTTTCCCCGTTAATCTCAAAATTCAAAGGTTCATTTTCAACTAAAACCACGTATCTCGGACCTTTATATAATTTTTGTGTTTTTCATTCTTTTCCAGAATTTACCTTTGGTATTTAGGTTCCCATTGCTGTAAAGCTCAAAGCTTAAAATGTTCGGTGAAGCCGTGTAGAATTTTTTGAAAAAGTATATGCCAAAAAATATATGCAAAAATTAATTTTTCCAAATGATGATGTGACACATCTTTTATGCTAGAATTTAACGCCCAATCCGAATATAAACTTTACTTTTCAACCAAATATCACCTTTTTTTTTTTTTTTTTTTTTTTTTTTTTTTTTTTTTTTTTGTATTAATTCAAAATGTATTTACAGTGCTGACTGATTTTCAGTTTATCTGCTAATAAGACTTCGTAGCCCAATCTTAACTTCGTTTGTTATAGATTAATTACTTATTTGTATGCCTAAAAATTAGTTTTTATTAATGTTATTGCAGGACATGTTTTTATGCCAAATTTTGACGCCGAGTCCAACGGTAGTGTTAACTTGGTCATCGTGTTTAAACTTTAGTTGCTATATGTTATTTAATTGGCTAAAGTTCCGATTTTCTTGCAAATATAGTTGTAAATCTAGATTATAATGAACCTACGAAGCTTTGCAAAGTAGCAAACAGACACGGAAGAACCATGCTCGACAGAAGCTGAAAGCTTAAACCTGTAACATGATTAAAGAGTGTTTATTATTTTAAGTACTGTAAGTAAAGCTACAGGTAAAGCCTGTCAAAATACGATTCCCGCACATCCCAACGGTTTTCCTCAAACATACAAAAAAAATCCCGCTAATCCTCGTCAGAATCGTCGCTGTCGGCATCACATCGCCCATCACATGCGCAAAGAATGTCGCATGGCTTTATCCCCAAACAAGGGCACTTTTTACCGCACACAGTTCTACAGTAACAAAAGGTTGAAGCCTTGTTGACAGATGGAGGCCAGGGGGTCAGCGCTGAAGTCACTGGACTGACTCGTAAAATGTCGTGATGGGTCCAGCCAAACTCAAGTGGGTTGAAGAAAAAGGGCTTAGGAATCAAAGCCTGAAGAATAATGTTCCATTGAAGTATAGCTCTATTGGCACGATATACGAAAGAAATATCTGTTGAGGGTAAGCTGCTCAAGCTCTTTTTTCTGGGAAATAATTGAATTTGGAGGTAATTGAGAGTATAAAGTTCGGACTGCTTTCTTTTATACACCCATTCAGCCAATTTCGTACAGATACGCTAGATTTCGGGCTCGTACATAATGATGTTTTTGATATCTCTCCTGACTTTCTGTGTAAGATCAACAATTTCTTGAATGAGCTGTGATTTAGCAGCAGATGTAGCAAATGTTTTTTGCCCTTCGAGAAGAAAAAACTGACCGTATCACATCCACTAATGCAATGTAGCAGCCCTATTGACTCTGCAACAGCCCACGAGGTTCTATTCACAATTTTATGGATCGGAAAGACTTTGTCAAGGAACTGAACGTAGAGCTCGGGTTCATAGCCTGGGTCACACCTGCAGAGGAATATGTCGCGATTGTTCTGTAATAAAATGACAACAAAGTCTGTGTCATTTACTTCAACAATTACTTGGGAACATCCATTTCTGTAGCATTCGGCAAAGTGGAGAGCAACATGCGTGTCTGCTTCTTCATGTGTGCTGCACAAGTTCGCTTCGTAGTCCGGGTTCGGATGTATAGTCATTTTGGATGGGACCAGTTATCCGCCATGATTCTATCACTGAATCCACCAGAGAGGCAAATGGTAAATCTTAATTCAGAAAGACAGACATGGCTCCACAATTCAAAAATACATTCGAAAAGTCTTGCCTTACTCTCTGACTGCCTAAGCAAAATATCCCAGTTTTCTAGCACCATGGTCTTCGTAACGATAAAACTCTTCGTCACTGTTTCGTCTCCACTCATGACATCCACTACTGTCTTTTAGAACAATAGGTTTCCCGGAAATGTTTACAAGGCCGAACACTCCGTCATACCTATCAGCTACAGCTCGGTTGTAGATTTTGGGAGTCGATGTAAGAGCCTTGCAAGGATTCGCATCGAAGATGCCTCAACGATTTCGGTTTTGTCTGGAACTTGCGACCGGATTAGCATGAAATCCACTGCCACACTAGTTTCCGTGACCGTGTTAATAGGTACTTTGCTGGGCCAAATTTCCAAGCTTACAGAGGTGCAGATGAAGTCGAAGAAACTTGACTTTGTACCCGATCAAAGTTTAATAAGTTCACTAGCTACAAATATTGCTGGGGCGTAGGGCAAAAGTTCATGTGGCATGATCTTACTTAGCATCTCAAGCGTAGATCCTTGACTAGTGCCAACAGTAACCAAAATCCTTTTAACAGCTTCCAACTCAGCATAAACGCTGCTAACGGTCTTGGTTGTTGAATGTTTGGCCTGTTTTGTATCGCAATCCATAGTCTTTACTTTAACCTTAGGAAAGAGGTTAGGTTTTCCATTGAAGTATGCTCCCAATGCTTTTAAACCACTAGCACGTGCACTCAGGAGGCTCTTTGCCACTGCTTTATCAGCGACTTGATTTGAAATGATATTCACCAATGATTCCTCATCACATGTAAAGGGATCAATATGGTCTTCGACAACAGAGACCACTTTACTGACAAAGTTTTCTCGGCGCTTCTCAAAGGTTCCATTTTTGCTTCCTTCACCATCAAATTCACTCATGCTCTCAATTCCAGCAAGTCGATAAAGGGGAGAGGAAACCTCAGCACAGAATGGTATGGTGGTAGTCCACTTGGCAACTGACATTGAGTTCAGTGTGTTTCCATTTATTCCTCCCTTTTGTTTTTGATTCAAGGTTGAGTGTGGATTCCAGTGCATGGTCTGGGGAAACACAATTCATCTTGCAATTTTTCCGCTTCACGTTGAATAGTCCTCTGACAAAGATATCATGCAAGCTAAGTGGCAAGGTTTTCATGTCATTCAAATACTGGAGTAGGCATGTAGTGTACTTATATTGCACCGCAGCTGTCAAATACGGCAACATGAGGGTTACACCAATAATATGACCTTCCCAGTCTCCACCACGCTCTGCAATTAGGAACTGAAGAAGAATCAGCACAAGATTCATATATTCCATCCACAACTTCGTTGTAAGGTTTTTGTCACGCGACTTGTTGAACTGGTTCATCAAAGGCTTCATAGATTCCAGGTGTTTGTCTAGGTTGTCGAAGGAGCCTCCGCAATTCATGAACGCAGACATTAAATCTGACAGCTCATCAAAAGTACTTGCTTCTTTGTCTGATTCAATGTAATACTGTTCAAGAGCATTCCAATATACTCTATACAAGGCCTTACGATGATGTGAGCCTCCATACACCTGTAATAGGGTTTTCCAGTCATAGATTTTTTAGCAGTTCCAGAGAGTAAGATGCCAGCCTTACTAAAGATTTCTTCAAGCCCTGAGCCTTTCATGAGGTACCCAATCACACCAAGGAAGTTCATACACAGATGAAATCCACCCATTCTTGGAATAACATCACTGAATACTTCAGGCTATTCCTTTTTCAATGCGATAATGATCTCGTAGATAGCTTGGTCACACGTTATTATAGTCTGAGGTAACTTCAGTGCGCAAGCTGTACGATGTATAATGTTTATTGCCTCTTTAACTACTGCTGGATTAAATGGAGGACTTGGTATGACTGGTAGGTATCCGATACGAGTAATAGGTATCACTTCACTCTCTATCTGGCTTGCAGATAACGAAGTAAAGATTGGGCTGCGAAGTCTTATCAGGAGATAAACTGAAAATCAGTCAGCATTGTAAATACATTTTTAATCAAGACAAAAAAAAAAAAAAAAAAAAAAAAGTTGATGTTTGGTTGAAAAGTAAAGTTCATATTCGAATTGGGCGTTAAATTCTAGCATAAAAGATGTGTCACATCATCATTTGGAAAAATGAATTTTTGCATATATTTTTTGGCCTATACTTTTTCAAAAAATTCTACATGGCTTCACCGAACAGTTTGAGCTTTGAGCTTTACTGCAATGGGAACCTAAATACGAAAGGTAAATTCTGGAAAAGAATGAATAACACAAAAATTATAGAAAGGTCCGAGATACGTGGTTTTAGTTGAAAATAATCTTTTGAAATCTGAGATTTCGGGGAAAATCAATAAATATTAGCCTATAGCTCCTGGGCTATACAAAATATCGGAAAAAAATTAATATATTCTATGAGAAGACCATATTAGGACCTAAATGAGATGTCGCCCCACTAAATCGGAGTGGTACAGCCCTAGAAAAAAATAAACAGTCTGTACACGTTTTATAGGCCTAAAAAGGGTGTTTTTTTGCTTTTACAAGGTCAAGCCGCAATCTCCAACTTTGCCACCACCCATATTCGGATTTAGCGTGGTCAATATACTCGGAAATTACTGTCAAACTGAGTGTGTGTTTCTGACCATCTCAACTCAGAAATAAACGAGATACGCTTTAGTGGCTCCTGGACTAAAGTGAATTTATATTTTGACCGAAGTATATAGGCAAACAAATCTGGTCTGACCAAGGAGCAAGCCATGCGCTAAAATAGTCCTGTTTTTTGTTTTATTATTGATGATTCAAATTGACTTGTGTGTCAATTTGAATTGAAGTTATCAAATATTTTACAATAGGTTGCATCAAGACGATGGGTAACTGTAGGACAGAAAGTCAAGACAGATAGTCCAAGTAATTGAGAGGCAAATGTTTAAATGGCTGGGGCACGGATAAATGACAGGAGTATGCATGACTCTCTTATTTGGTCAACCTGCTTAAGACCATAGGCGGGTGTGCCTTGTTTGCCTCTTTTTGAATTCTTGATCAGCATGCCTAAGACTCTAGGCAGGCATGCCTTTCCAAAAACTAACCTGACAAGTATGTGTCCAATAAGAGAGTCATGCATACTCCTGTCATTTGGTAGGGCAGACAAATACCAAAAAAAAATCGGTAGGGCAGACAAACACTTGATTAGCAACTAATCGTAAACTTGCGACCAAGGGTGTCAATTCACGAAATTCAAGGGGGGAGGAGGGAAAAGTACATTTTTAAAATCTAGTGAAGAATATTTTTTTTTGATTTTTCCAGTGAAAACACTAAAAAAGTATTTATATGTGAAAATACAAAAAAAAAATGTATTTAGGGGCCTAGGGGGGGGGGGTGTTAGCTATAGTCCTGTTTCTGGTAGTTTCTGTTCGTTTTAGGTTTGGCTTGAACATATTTTTTCTGTGTGTTTTCGGTCTAATTTATCCATTCATTGGAGTTTATGTTTGAATTAGAAATTATTACATGTCTTTATTTCTCTTTACTCGTTTTAGCTTTTAATACTTGAATATTCAGATTTTTCTAAAAGACAAAATTACTTGTTTCCGCAGAGAAAGTTCGGATATTCAGTCATTTTTTTTTAGTAACAGTCGCGTTTGACAAAAAAATAGTGTTGTTACTTGCATGTTATCCCGACCGCGCTCAAGTTCTTGATGAGTAAAACCGGTTTCTATGTCTGCATTCGGAGATAATTAGCTTAGCCCGAGTGAGATAAACTACTAAGTAGGTATATTTTAATTCAATATTTGATATATAGGGTTGGTTAGGTTAGGTTTTTAATGTAATGTGTTCTGGGCGGCCTGCTTTCCATAGGCCTAAAAGAAGTTTAGGCCTAAAAGACGGTGTAGAGTATGAAAAACAAAGTATATTAGGTTGTAGTTTCATAATTTTGTTACTAAAATATTATATTTTCATCAGATTTTGGTATATTTCATTATAATTAACCTAACTTTACTTAATAGGTGTGGTTGGGATAACGCGTAAGTACCAACAATTTAATTACTAATTTTGTTAGATGGGGAGTGGAGATGCCAGTCAACTGATTAAAAATCTGCGAAATTTTGGGCCTGAAGCCATCCTGATCCCCATCCCGTTATAACAAAGAATGTATACGAATATTGAGCCATCGTATTGTTAAAAAAATTTGTCCTATTACATTTGGTTGTAACTACTTGGTTGTTTGAATAAATACATTTTGAGGTTATTTATTTAGTAAAATTAATCAATGCAGGGGCGGATCCAGGATTTTTTAGGGGGGGGGAGCAAAATAGGTTGATCCGAATTTTTTTTTTAGGGGGGGGGGTAAAAAAGGTTGATCTGATAAACTTGCGTTAGGAGCAAGTTTAATTACCGCAAACTTGAGTTAATTAAGTAAATTACACTACTTTAGACTAAGCTAGGGGGGCACCCCCTCGCCCCTGGATCCTCCACTGAATCAATGACCTCTATTCAAAAGAGTACCTATAAGTATTTACATCAAATATCTAACCGTTCTCGAGATATTGCATATATGCTGTTTCGATGACCGGGATACATATAGTGTTTTTTTATTTACCTCTGCACCTCCCTTAAGTCAACACTTGAGATCCACTTTACCTTCCCCCAAGACTCCTTAAAAGTGTCAACTCGGCTCCCAGAACCATTACCGAAATAAATTCTGCGTGTAAACAATTGACAATTTGTATAAATTAATGCCATTGCCCCAGAGCAGGGGCGGATCCAGGATTTTTATGGGGGGGGGGGGGCAAAATTTGTTGATCCGATAAATTTGTGTTAGGAGCAAGTTTATTTAACGAAAGCTTGCGTTAATTAAGTAAATTACACTACTTTAGACGACGTCAGGGGGCGCGCGCCCCCTCGCCCTCCCCCTGGATCCGCCACTGCCCAAGAGTATGTGGCGGTTTTAATCATGTATAAATTATTAATGTCATAGGTGTTTATAACTTTCGGAATAATAATTGATTAGCCCCTTCTCCCCCCCCTGTGACCAAACATGAACCTCTCTTACTAGTGTCCTTGCTACTTTTCTTTTGGGTGACACAAAGGATAGTTAGTCGCCAGATTGAGAAGCTCATTGAGTACTAAGCCAGTCCTTCCCTCAACCCTCATGATTGAGTAGAATCAGGAATAATTTCTTTTCTGCATTTGAATCAGTCTGTGGCGTGGAGTTCGCTCGTTTTTGCGCCCAATTTAAGTATCTTTGCGTAATATCGGTTTAAAAATGACACATCATGTCTTCTTGTCAGCTCAAAAGTTGGCGGTTGAAGAACGGGGGGATTTGGCGTCGCCCTTACCTCATACGTTGGTACATCTATTAACAAAAGCTTCCTTCGGTTTTTCAATGCAAAGACGGGGTCAAGACGCCACAATTCCATCGAAAAAAAACGTTTCCACAGCTATCCAGTCCCTCTCCATAGCCAGTTCAGACTAGTGTCTATTTTGTGTTTAAGGGGTCACAAGGATACACACTAGCCAAGGTAGTTCTTGGTTTTAATTCAACATATAAAACATTTTTATTAGTAAAAAAGAAAATGAGTTTATACTCAAAATATTTGTTTAATAGGAGAGGAAGTTCCTACCCTCCCAGCATGCATATTGCACAGTTATTCACAACATCTTTTTGGGAGTATGTGTAATGTTTGCTAATGATTATACCTTCTTCAATAGAGATATCCAGGACACTATTGCGATATTATATATATAACTTCAAATTTTGATTTAAATTTTAGTACCTTAAAAGACTGTTCCACGAGTCTTTCTTTTGTTCATTTTTGTGCCACTAAAGTGGTTAATTCAAATGTTGAAAAGATGAAAAACCATATTATGTAAATTTTGCAACCTTTTTCATTTTAAACTCTTATGCGTTTTTAAAATGCATTGATGCACTTCAGAAATGTTTCTCCTATGTTTCCTACATAAGAAACATATACACATTTTTAACATATTTATCTATATTTATAGAAATATCTACTTTTATTCTAGGCCTGGTGTTTAGTAGGCCAGATAATTATTTGTATTTTAATGGTTTAGCTGCGGTAAATCCAGTATCTGGGTATGGATAATGCCTTTTATAGGTTATATTTAATAAGTTTACATAAGGTCATAACGCCTTGGGCGTACAGGCCGTCATTACATAAGGTCATAACGCCTAGGGCGTATAGGCCGTCATAACATAAGGTCATAAAGCCTAGGGCGTATAGGCCGTCATTACATAAGGTCATAACGCCTAGGGCGTACAGGCTATCATTACATAAGGTCATAACGCCTAGGGCGTATAGGTCGTCATAGCATAAGGTCATAACGCCTAGGGCCTAAAGGCCGTTATAACACAAGGCTATAACGACTAGGGCGTATAGGCCGTTTTTACATAAGGTCATAACGCCTAGGTCTTATAGGCCGTCATTACATAAGGTCATAACGCCTAGGACGTACAGGCCGTTATTACATAAGGTCATAATGCCTAGGGCGTACAGACCATCATTACACAAGGTTATAACGCCAACGGCGTTATAGGCCTTCTGGCAAGGGATAAGTTGGTCTGGAGATTCCATCTTAGATTAGGCCCAGCATCTAATAATAAAGATTTTATAGTTGGTTAAAATTAGGCACCGATCCCAGAACAGATGGCATGGTCTCTTTGGCAGAGTCGCTGGACCATGTATGCGAAGTACTGGGTGACAATGTTTTCCCCAGGCCTACCTTTACAGTCCAACAGCCTCGCTCGGTAGAAGAGCTATTTTTAGAAATTGACCACTTCAAGAGAAAACCAACTATCACGTTACATTTCTTTCCACCCCTGAAAATCTTCCTCAATCAGTGCTCATAAGACCTGCAGTCAAAAACAAAGAATACGTTACTCTTAGACCGTGGTAGTTTCTTGGATCTCCCCGACATACCGGGCCGAGAGAAAGCACGGACTTTCACTCTTTGAGTAAAATTTTCCCCTTTTCCTCAGTTTTACACCTTTTTAGATATTGGCAGCTGGCAACCTAGATGGTACGCAGAAATCATGAAACAGAATATTACAGAAGTGATTTTTTGTGTATTAGTTGTAATTATTTGTATTTTAATTGTTTGGGTGTATTAAACCCAATATTTTAGGTATGGTATATTACTCATTACATAAAGAGTATACAGGCCGAAAAAAGAGTATACAAGGTCATAAAAACATTGGGTGTACAGACTACCCTTACATAAGTTCATAACACCTTAGGTGTACAGACCGTCATTACATAGGGTCACAACACCTTGGGTGTACATGACGTCATTGCATAAAGTCAGTATCGCCTTGGGTGTACAGACCGTAATCATATATGGTCATAACGGCTTGGACGTACAAACTGGCATTACATATGATCTTAACAGCTTGGGTCTACAGGCCACCTTTACATAAGGTCATAACGCCTTGGGAGCACAGACCCTCATTACATAAGGTCATAATGCTTTGGAAGTACAGACCACCATTATATAATGTCACGACGCCTTGGACGTACGTACCGTCATTGCATAGTATTGTAACGACTACAGCGCTAACCTATAGGTCTGGTGTGGTATGTAGTAAGTTTTTCTGGTGATTAGGGTTGAATTTACTTCCAGCGTTCAATTATAATTTTGATATGATAGCTGGATAACTGTAAATACTTAGAAAATTGATGAAAATATTGATGACAACGTAGTACTTCTTTGACCCTTTTGGCATCCCTGACCGAGCGAGGGCTTACAAATGTCAAGACACTCTTTCAGCTTCACAGGCACCACGCATAAACCCAAAGTTCATTTTGTTACCATCAACTGGATAAGTAGAGGACATAAAGTTCATATCAGTTGACGGAAAGTCATTCTTGGCCTTAGATTCTTCTACACGAGTGACTCTGAGCATGCTATTGTAGCAATAGAAAATATTTGTGTGGCTATACTAAATGTGGTACTAAATACTGACCGCGTCAAAGGCGATATTATGCCCAAAGGTCGTGAACTTACACCTTGTAATTTCTCCGATAGCGCCGCTTATAGCGCTAAAGATTGTGCCAACAAGGCCTGCGCCACGCTCAATTATTGAGTGAAAATAAAATGTACAGTCATGTACACGTGACCTCTTTTTCTTGAGCTATCTGGAGATCCGATTCCCTGGGAGCGTTACCTTGGAGGTTTTGCGAACTAACTACCTGTTCTCAGATTAGATCCAGACATATAAAATGAAATAAACACAGGTAAAAAGCAATAAATTTATTGAACTTACATGTCTAGCTGAACAGCAGTGGGTCACTTCAAACGACAATAACGGTGACCGAGATGAAAGAATTTAAGACTTCTATCTGAATGGTCCTGCTTCTACTTTACGAATATTTTTAAAAAACACTTACCCCACTACCAAACGCAGTTCTCTCGTCCTGCGCTGTAGGGACTGGCTTGCCATTGGCTCACGTGGCCCAAGGATGCGAGCCCTTCGTCCAATAAATTCTTTGAAATATTTCTGATGATTCAAGCGTTCACACGGTTCTTATCGTTTAAACTTCCTTAGAAATATTGTACGTAGCATCTTTTTTTATTACTCACTTTCTTAGCGAAATCTGAAGCTTGATCGCACCGTCCTTTGTATAGGGGTGACTACACTTTTCTCTTTGCTGACTATGGATTTTTTATTTTTGAAATTAGATTTAACTTAATTAGAGGAAGTCAGAATTATCTTTAGAAAGAAGGAACTGTATTTTGGTATTTTAAATACATCGCATTTTACTCATGGTACATATTACCTTTCCCATCAATTAATGACGCCCCGTCATTAGTAATTGCTTGCCTTTGGGCTTTTAAAATGTTCGCGATTTATTAACTATTTCCTCTACATAATTATTTTATATTTGTGTTATGGCTTAATCAGGAGTGCTAAAAATTTTCTCTATTACTTTTCTTTTTTTTCTATGTCCCTATCTAAAATTCGTCTACCGGACTAAGATTATCCATGGTTCTAGGCTAGCTACTAAAGATTTTTTTTTCAACATCTAACACTGATTACTTTTACATTTCCAACAAGGTTGGGGCTATTCTATCTTTACATGAGTTTTTTTTTTGAATTCACTTTTTACAAGGCTTTTTTTTGCTGTCTACATGGCACACTACTTTCTATCTACGCTACATTAAATGAATAATATGATAATACTACACGTAATTCTACTTGAACATCTAGCGATACATACATGAATGATTTATAACAAACAATATTGGGTTTACCATATTCACTGGTAACATTAAAACACTTTCACTATTGGTATTTTTGAGTTATCAAAGTTATTAGGAAGTAACGTATGTAAATTCACATCTATTTCATCACTTTCGAGCCTTTAGTGTACACACTCTTTTTGTTGTAAATTATTGTTCCTTACTCTTTTTGTTTCGATAAAAACGGTTAAGCATTTACGTTATGGTCTCTTCATGGAATAGTTGAAGCCTGATTGGATTCAGACGACACGTTTTCTCTAATTGTCAACTGGGAAATGATTCCCACTACAGGTGTTGGCATATGCTATCAGGGTTCATTCTCATCTGCCTTTTTTTGATATTTCATAGGATGCCTTATCATTAAGGGGTCGAACCCTGGGAGTGCGTTTATTTTCTTCTCAGCATATAATTTTTAGGATATTTTAAGGCACATAGAGAATGTATTCTCGCGTACAATTGTTCATTTGTGCCTTTTATAAAATTGTTAGCTCATGGCTTGCGTTGATTAACCTTTGCGGTGATTCCTAGGTTACTCACGGGGGAATGGAAGTTCGGATTTGGAACGGGTTGACATCAAACTATAGTGGCTCTTTCAACATATTGTCTTTAACTTCAACTTCAAATATCTTCAAATATCATTTAACTTCAAATATCATCACTATACTGTCAAATGTTTCTGGGGTCCATAATGAGTATCAAAGGCGATATCTATGTATTTATATCTTTTACTGATCGATAGGGTTCTCAGCATATATGTGATTATATAGTTCGATAAACCACTGGATACTGAGATTCAAATATAATGTTACCTGATACGTAATATGGTTTGTGGTCGAAGAAACAATGATCAAAGGTAACTGTTGTTTTCGTAGACGAAGCTGGGATGAAAATTGCCTGGAGTCTATGGTGAGTACTCTTCGTTGGTTGAGATGTGATGAAAATAGATGCTACTAGGTTGTATCTGTACTGGGCGACTCATTATAATGCTCAATATCCAATGTGTCCATCCACTTCCTGTAATAAAAATAACGAGGCAGAATCACACGTTCTTTGAAGTAAATACTCATAGTACAAATAAGTCACGTATTAATTGGGTACATAAACCCCACGCTACGAGACAGAGTTAAATAAATACACCAATATTAGTACTCACAACGAAAAATTTTTTTTTGTTTATAATAGAGCGACATGATTCCTATTGGGAAATTCAATACATAGAAGTTTATTCGAAGTTGTTATAGCCTAAGTACGTTATAAAATATTAATTCTTCAACTTTAAGCGTTGTCTCTTATTATACTATCTAATATACACTACTACATACACTTTATTTTGACTTCTTTCAACACTTAGTTAATTTTACATTAGATTTAAAATAATCATTTAAACAGAGTTTATGCTACATGGTTAAATTTTGAGGTCTAATTTTACAACATATTTCATGCCTGCATTGTTCACGCACGTCCGTGCTGTATAAGAAACGCATGTTGCAGCGTCGTAACCACACGGTTTTACGTAAACGATACTACAATGAGGGAACGAGACATAACAAGGACGAGTGGAGACCTATATACCCACTCGTTTTCTAATGTCTTCCCTATTTCTTGGCTTAGACGTTCTCATGGGGCTCCGGGTTTAACCTCTGCATTTCAGCTGTTTCCCCGTGTTCTTCTCTTAGGTTTCGTCTTCTTAGTCTCAGGATTTTTCCGTAATTAAAAGTCAATAGGGTTCTTATGGTCAGGGAGGTTATGAATACGAAGCATACGGCCACTAGTATGTTCCACCAGAAATTGATCGAGAACAATCCGTATCTATTATCTACATACGTTAATCTTTGGTCTTCATTCGTAAATAGGGGAATCTGCGAATCTAATGCTTCTCTTATTTTTGTAAGCCTTATTGTCCCTTTATTCTTTTCTATTTTTGACCATATCGAGGTTTTTATTTCCTCGTTTTCTATATTGGGAATAGTGTACGACAGGTTGATCGCCTTGAAGTTAGTTATTTTGGGACTTATTATCTTTGTGCTCGTGGTTATTAACGGCGTTCGGACGGTTGACTCTTTAGTTACGAGTCGACACCCTTGTTTTATGGTTATCGTACCCACATTTTGTAACGGTAATCTTGTTTTGTAACTTGGGTCTATTCTTTCCTTATTATTGTAACGAGACAAAGCTCCAACATTTTCTCTTGGAACAGAGAATTACCAAAGGTCATTTCTGATGTTTATGAATATTTCTTACTTAGTACTTCCTATCACGGCTTTGCATGTATCTGGGGTTTTTTCATATTGTGTGTTTTTCAAAAATATATCTAACATACATGATCCAGACTTGACACTATAGGAGGGTAACATAAGGTGGCATACTAAGTTTTTGAATGGTATGCACTTTTTTAAGTCTTGTGGATTGGCTAAGGCATATTTTCGCCTATCTTGATCAATAAGCAAGTACTCCGCTTCAGGCGTGATAGTCATAAATTAATTCGTGTTCTTTATGTTAGGCGGGAAGGTCAAAATTTGGTACAGGTCGTAAACTCATTTTTGATTTATCAATGGAATTGTTACTACTACAAATTGCTCTTCGTTTATTTCCGTGACGTGGACCTTTAATTTAATATAGTAATGGAACAAATTTGATACGTCTGGTACCACAGAAAAATGCAAACAAAACGTTAGGCGCGTTTTTATTTTGTCTAAAATACATCTTAGGCTAGAAGGATTTACTGGGTCTTAGGACAAAGTTCCTCCCGTGAGGGCAAATAGTGCAAACTCGAACTTGCTGACGTCTGTCGCCAAATTTAGTAGTGACATGGTAATTGTATCGAGTGAAACCATGGTTATGCTCGCGTCTATTACCACGCGGTCCACTTCATTCCTTAAGTACTTCATTCCGTTAATATGTTTTTAGATTCTGTTAGATATCATATCAATTTTATCTCTCTGGTAATTTCATACCCTGGCTTATATCTCCTGCATGTTAAATGTTACATTCATGGAATTATTCAACTACCTTTCGATGTCCCTTAGGCTGTTTATGTCTTATTCTGTTTTTATGCCGGAGAGGTGGAAAGCAAGTTTTCCGACTATTGGACTTGTACCTGAAGACATTCGGTATTTATTTCTTTGAAAAATTGCTTTGAAAATCTTTTTGGTGTTTTGTTTAATTTTTTGTATTTCTGTGTTGAATGATGCAAATAGGGCTTGTAATCTTTGTCTATATAGTATCAAATAGACTTGATGAGTTGAAATTTTTTGGGCACTTTTCTCATTCAGATTGGGTAACGGTTGTTCCTCTTTCATTGCGTAATTTCCATCGTAAGGTTTTCCTTTCCTTGTAGTCAGTAATTTAGGGTTTGTATCGATTTCGTGTTAGCAACTTCTTTCGCTAAGTATTCCATATTATATGCCAGTCTTTTCCCTATGTATTCCTTAGTGCTTGTTCCAATTGCATTGTCAATTTATATCCTTGTCTCATCGGAGTCATCTATTACGAATTTTGATTTTTGCTTGTGTACAACTGACGTTGGAAAGTCTTTATTATTTTTATTTGCATTATTTTACTGGCTTGTAGTCGTTTGTTCAACCTCAGGTATTGAAATATCAGTTCCTTGAGTTCATTAGTGTTTTTTTCTAGTCTTGTTACTTGTTGGAACAAGGTCTCAAAGGGTTTAGGATCCAATTTCATAAGGATTTTACAGGCATCATGGTTAATTAGCAATGAATTTTCAGGCTTGAATATAACTCCGTGTTTTACGATGGCGTGTGCCACTGCGTGGAAAGTAAGGATAATGATCATATTCTTAGTTCTCAACTTATTGTTTGTTTCTAGAATTGATTTATCATTTATTGTACCGATTTTTTTGCAAAATTCTTTTGTATACTGCTTTCTTATTATTATTATTATTATTTTTTTTCAAAGGCACTTTAATTTTTACTTAGGTTATTTTTTATTATGTAATCATTTTGTGGCATTGGCCAAAGAAAACTGATTTGTAGACGTAAAACAGAATAAATATTTTTATGATTAGGTAGGTTAGGAAGTAAAGTTAGGGCTTCCGAGCTTTATTCTGGTCGTGATATACCTCTATGACTGATTGAGATATAACTTTAAAGCGTTGCTAATAATCGCTATACGATTTAATTTTATATTACATTTCTCGAGTAATAAACACATGAATAGGTAAACGTGCAGCACATAATTATACTGTTATCCTATTTTTTTTGGGTAGGCCTAAAATATTTATAGTTTATACATATGAGGTTAATTTCTTCCACAGTTACTTACTAATAGGTAGTTTTGAGTTTAGAATCTTTTCTTAATTTTCTTGTTACTATTTTTATAGGCGTCTCTTTTTCTTTGGTAAGTTTTCATACGCTTCAGGAATAATTTACTACTAAGGGATTTGTATTCTTCAGATTGAGGGTCATTTAAAAATTGTTTGTAATATTGAATTTCCGCTAAAGGATGATGTATGCCTTCATATTTGACACATTGGGGATTTTTTTCATGGTTATGGCAAATTTTGGTAGCTCTGTATTTATCGAGGAGTAATAAGTCTTTCTGGGTGGTTCCCTTGCAAAAGAAACACTTGGTATTGAGGTTCCATTCTGGGCGTCTTATCAAAACTTGTAAACAGCTAAGTTGCTTTGCGCTTCTTCTCCTATATTTTGTTTAGACATCCTCTCTAGCCGGACGATACTTGGGGGACTTTGCAAGAGCTAGACCGTACTTATAGGTGTGGGGTGCATACCCTTTAAGGTCGTAGGTTACATCCTATTCTTTCTCATATATTTGATTTCCTTGTTCGTCCACGACTAATATAGCAGCCGAATACATAATATTTTCCGTCGCGTTCATAATGCTAGTGAACTTAGTATCAATTATCGCCTTTCGAGTAGGTTTTAATTCCATCGTCGTAATCTGATAATGCTAGAAGTTTGGACCTGGGTCGATTTTTTAATATAAAAAACCAGGAAACCGCCAAAAACCAAACAAACAAAGGCTGCATTGGCTTTAAATTCATACCCAGGCGTACAACCAAAAATGGTCCGTCTATTTATGTTTTATTCACAACTTAATACTGAGTAGTGGATAGTTTCCATAGTTCATTTGTAGAATATAATTTGAATACCACGGAGGAGTATGAATTCAAAGTATGAATGTCACCGATTCACGTATAGAATCGATGATATTGACCTTGAAAACACGACCTCCCCTCTCCATGATCTAAGTTCCGTTATTGATCTCAATAACTAGTACATCATAGGGTACATCATAGGTTGTCCAACTGATTAATTCATATTTATAGGGGTATAGTTAATTTTTCGTAAGGTAGTACCTAGTAGGCAGAATGTGCCACAGATGACCTAAAAACACTATTTGTCACCATTGGTCGACCACGAGCTTCCTACTTTGGGCCTTTCTCGTTAGCCACTTATATCTTGAATTAAACTATATTGCCTTACGGTTGATCATGCTGCTTTGGGGGTATAATTTAGGAGTGCAATATGAGATATTGTTATTTTTATTAAAACTCTTAGTCCGACCTTTGGGTTGTTCTTTCTAGTTAACAGTGCCTCTACAATTTTCAATTTAACTTCACTTGAAATGTTTTTTTTTTGGAATGGGGAATTGTCCTGGAATTTGGAAATTTGGGAGCCAGTCTTGTGGCTCGAAGTGTGGCCGGGGTACGACAACGATAATATCGTTACCCCCCACACTCCGAACCACCAGAACGCTCCGGCTTCTTTCAGTTGAATTGTATGCATCGTACTGGGATGGTACGTGTAGCTTTTTGTATCCAAGGAAATTATTCGAATTAATCATATGCATTATTGCTTTTTAATTAGAATTTGTTTTCGGGAACTGATATATGTTGAACGGAATTTCTCTACAGCTTTTTTTTTTTTTATAATTGTATAATGTTTACTTGTAAATTAAAAGTTTTTAAATTATTATTCCTTTATGACGCCTATCCATTAAAATGTTTTAATCCTATGCTGATTAAGTGTAATTCCATCTATCGGGTTTTTTAACCGTTCTACCCGATTGTGTCGTTATTTTCTCCTCGACTTCTTGTGGTTTTTTCTTTTTCGTTTTTCTTAGAGAAATAAGGTCGAACTTTTCGTATTGGTTTTTTAAAAATTATTGCCTGTTTAGTTTCGTTTGTTTCCCGTGTGCGGCTGCTGAGGTCGGTCTTGATTTCCCTATTTCTTTAGCTACTATATGGTCTGATTCGCCGTCAGACTCTTCGGAACTGGTTTCCGGCAAATCTGGATTAGAACTTTTAGAAGTGGCGCTTTTTGAGGTATCACCTGCCCTTCCTTCGTAAATTTCTATTCCTCTAGAAGTAGAAGGTTTATTCTTTAAATCCTCGCTTTGAGTTTTCAACTTGGGAGATTTGAAAGATTCTTGAGAGCTTTCGGAGGAATCAATAGTTTTTGCGGGGTTCCTCCACTGTTTGAAGGCCATGTCTTCAGGGGGAAGGGGCATTCTTTGCACAAAGGTTTCTCTCCATGAAGTCCACTTTTTAGGTTTGATCTTGGACACAGTTATATCATGATATTGACCTTGCTGGTCATCCTAGGGAGTTTTATTCTCGGGCAATGTACTTTGAATCTTTTTTATGGGGAAATCAATTAAATTCATAGCTTCTCGCAGGTTTGTTTTAATTAAATCTTTGAGAGGAGTTTTCTTTACGGTAATATCGGGGGTTTCTACAGCTCTGTTTAATTACTCCTGCAATGACAGGGATCTTTCTATCGGGGTTGCAGGGGAAACCATATCGTCAGGAAATCTTTTGGGGGGACATGGGGTCGAAATTCTATCGGGGAAAAATTGGGTTTTTGGAGATATTGTATAATCTAAATCTCCTGCGCTCGCCGATGAATAACTTTTTGGACTTTTTGGCGTTTTTATTTCAGAAAAAAAACTGGTATTAGGGATTTTTTCTTAGGAACAACTAGATTTTTCATTGCTAAAAATTCTTCAAAATTTTCCTCATCACTGTCATTCTCGAAATAGTCTTGCTTGAAATTAAAGGGTTTTAGCTCTGCCAATCTTTCCCCTAGGGGGCTCATTTTCTGCATCTGACGATTCAGTAGAGGAGGGATGTGATACCCATCTCTCTGGAAATTTGGCTCTTTTTATTCGGCTAACATGCGCCTTGTAAGTTCTTCCACTATCGGGGTTTTCCATTTTAAAAGTATAGTTGTTATCGTACTTTTTGACTATTCTGTACGGTCCAGAATATTTGTTGGAAAGTTTTTTTCCTTCCGTTCTTGCTTCCTTCTTTAGGTAGACACAGTCTCCTACTTTGAAATCTATATTCCTCTTGACTTTGGGTTGATTTCTTAGCTCTTGGCTTATTTTACACTTTTTCAACTCTTGCCTAACTATTTTATAAGTTTTCCTCATCCTATCTATGAATTCTTGTTTCTAATCTTCCGAGCTATTATAATACAGCCGAGATTCAATAATCTCATTATACGGGACTCTAAAATCTCGACCAAAAAGTAAATAAAAAGGATTATCCTTAGTTGTTTCTGAATAAGCAGTGTTGATTACGTTGGTTAAATAAGGTAAGAATTGATCCCAGTCGTTCCATTTATCTTTTTTATAAATACTTAAAAAGTTAGAAAATATTTTATGCCTGTTTTATATTTTAACATTAGCTTGTGGATGGTACGGAGCTGTCACCATTTTCTCTATATCAAGAAAACTCATTAAATCTTTTGTTACTTTTGAGACAAAATTGCTCCCGTTGTCACTCAAAATTTTGTTCGGAACGCCATATTGTAAAAATAATTTTGCTAACGCCTTACTAGTGGCGTAAGCACCTTGATTTTTTAATGCTTTTGCAAAAGTAAATCCTGAAAAGTGGTCTATAACCGAACGAATACAAGTATGGCCTCTGGTAGAGACAAGCAAGCCTCCACTTGTTCCGTATAAGTAAAATGAGATGATATCGAAGGGGTACTTTGCTACCAGGACCCTTCCCATTAGAGGATTAGGATAAGCTGGGGGGATTTTTCTTAAGTTACACGCTTGGCATGTACTTACAAATTCTTTAAGTTTTGTCATTGCAGACGGTACGTAAAAGTATTGTTTTAACTTATGGAACGTTTTAATTACCCCTAAATGTCCACCTGTATCTGAATGAAAATATTCAAATACAGGCACTATTAAGTTTTGTGGTAATACAGGTATTATTGAGGTTCGGTTTCTATTTGTCTCAGCAGTCACAATTCTGCACGGGATTTCCTCATTCAGATGATAATAAGCATTATCTATCTCTTTTCTAAGAGCTATGAATTTATCTGGTAATGCATAGAGATTCGCTTAATAATCAATATGTTCTGAACAGATATTGTCCTTTTTTGTTCTTTTTTTATATTTTCCAAATACAAGGGACGCTATTTAATTTTATTTTCTTTTACCATGTGTTTGACTTCATTTTCCTATTATCTATGTTTTCTCTCAGCATTTATAGTTTTAACTCCATTTTCCCATGTTTCCGAAGGAATATTTTCTGGGTATTTACTCAAAAAGTCACGAGCTGCATTTTATTTACCTTTTAAATGTTCAAATTCGTAATCTAGGTCTTGGATTTTCATAATACATCTAGCTAATTTGCGCAGGTACTGCAAGCTTTTATGGTCTGATCGTAGTATAAATTTTCTACCAATTAAATAATGTCTAAATTTGTCCAAGTGGTGGATAATAGATAATAATTCTAAGTTTGTGGCGGAATAACTACTTTTACCTTTTGATAAAGTATTACTCGAATAGCATATAACTTTTTCTATTTGTTTTTGTTTAGGTGTTCACCCTAGAGGATAAGGGTTTTCTACCGGGATTATTTACGAAAGAATTGCGCCACTGCCTTTTGAACTAGCATCGGTTGTAACCACAAATTCTCCGTTTCCGAAATCAGGAAGTGATAAAATCAGTTCAGACGTGAGCGCTTTTTTGAGATGGTCTATGGAAGTTTGAGCTTCCTGGGACTAGATAACATTTTTGGAGTTCCCTTTAGTTAATTCCGTGAGGGGTTTCGCAATTTGGGCTTAATTGCGTACGAATTTTCTAAAGTAGCCAGTAAGGCCTAAAATTCCCCTTAATTCTTTCATAGTTCTGGGGGGCCTGAGGTTTTCAACACATTTTATTTTATCAGGGTCTGGGGATATCTCTCCTTGGGTTACTACTACTCCTAAAAATTTAATTTTTGATTGAAATAAATTTACTTTCTCAGGCCGGCATTTTAAATTGCCTTGTCTGAGCTTCTCGAACACCTTAGCTAACGTTGCTAAGTGTTGTTCGGTGTTTCCTCTCACGGATATAACATCATCAACAAAATGAATGATATTCTTTAATCCTCTTAACAGGTGCAATAGGGGTCTACCTAGCGTGCTTGAACTTGTTTTAAATCCGACTTCGATTTTTACGTGTGCGATAAAACCATAGTTAATAGTTGAGCAGGCAGTATTGGGACAATCCTTTTTGAATATTGTTAATTTGTTGTAGGCTTGGACGGCGTCTAAAGAAGTAAACTGTTTGCTTTTGCTTAAAATAGTGGCAAGGATTTGGTCTATTCTTGGTCGAGGGAATTTATGAATAGCTAGTTGTTTGTTGTGGACTCTATAGTCAACTACTAGTCTATGATCCTCATTCCTCTATGGTACCAATATCACTGGCACACTATACGGACTTATACTTGGGCGTATAATTTAATTTTTTTCTAATTCCTGAATTTTATTTTTTAACCATTCTTTGTGCTTATACGGCACACGATATGGCTGTTTCGCTACAGGATTACCGGTCGTTAAAATTGAATGTTAATAAAATGGTATTAGCCCGATGTCATCTTAAGATGCAGAAAATACATCCTTAAAATTCCATAATAATTCGCATAATTTGTTCTTAAGTTCCATGTCCGTAATATGATCAATATTAAATTTGTTTAGAAATTGCGATTTAGTTAAAGGATATTTGTTATTTGAAGTTTTAATACCGTTAACTAGGTTTCTTTTAGAATTTTCCCATGTATTTAAAGCATTCTCCGTTAAAACCTGGATTTGAACTAAACACGTCCCCTTTTTAATTGTAATTGCATCATTTTCGTGGTTATTGGTTACCCAAATAAAACCTTCTCCTTTGTCATAAGATATAATCTGTTCCTCGCATAGCAGATTTTCGGGTATTTCAGATGGGGTCGCCAACCATATTTCGGATTTGCTAACCACTGGCTCAATCATCTATGATATTTGAATTTTTTGCATCGTTTTGGGGGGGACTTTTGTTTCCCTTATCGCTAATCCGTAATATTTCTCTTTATATTTATTATTTATTAGATTTATACTGGCGCTATGCTGCGCCATTGCGGCATCTTGTGGCGTCACGTTGGGTTTTACTATGTTTTTCCATAGTTCCGCTATTTTCTTGATTTCGTTTAACCTTTACTGTCACATATCTCTTGTTTTTATTCTCGCAGGTTCAGTACTTTTATTATTAAAATTAACTACATTTCTGCAATGTCTTTCAGGGTAATTGAACAAATTTCCAACTATGCCATGTCTTTGCGAGACATGAGAATTAAAAAATTGCGACATTATACCACCAGATATTTTGTTGATTGTTACGTTGTCTTCGTAACCTCTGTTAAAATTTCTTAAGGTAGAAATTTCTTCGCCTACCTTAGCTGGGTAGACAAGCTTCTCATTAGCCACGTCTAATAGTATTCTATTAGACCTTAGTTAATTTGCGCCTAAAATAGCCTCATATGGAAAGTTGTCGCATATTATAAAATTTGTCATAAAGGTCCTATTGTCTCTTTTTACGCTTAGGCAAATTGAACCTTTTGCGTCTAATTTATGGCCTGTAACACTCGTTTAATTGGGATTATTAGGGTTCCTCTGTCACCTGATATGCAGAGGCAACATATTAAATACGCAAGAGTTTATGATACTAATTGTTGCACCGGAGTCAATCAAAGCCTTGAAATAAACATTTTCTACACAAAAATCATTAAATATATGTAACTTGTTATTAATATCGCTACAAGACGGCACTAACATTGTTTTGGACCTATTAAATATTCCGGGCACCATCTGGGTACAATTTATATTTCTGAGGGGCCTGAAACGTTTCCCTGTGTCGGTTCCCTTGTTTCATGTGTCGGTGCCTGTAATAGATATTCAGACATATGAGATTCCGTAGGCATATTTAATTGATTTACATCTGTCTGCCTTCGCCATATATTATTATGGTAACTTGGGTGTCTTGCGTCAGTGCCGCTTACTGGCGCTGACTGCCAATGCTGTTGGTTTGCAAAATTTTCATTTCTTGTCGGCAAATTTTCGTGATTTCTATATGACATTCTTGCATTATATTGGCCTTGGCGAGTATTTGGGTTTCAAATCGGTAATTAATTTCTCTGATGGGGGGAGGGTTATACGAACTTGGTTGATGTGTTTTTTAAGGTTCTGATTGGCACGATCCCCCTGGCTATATCCTATTGCACGACCGGTGCTAAAATTTGTTCTTCCGAACAAATGGTTGCCGTAATTTTGCGTATTACCGACAGCAATTCTTTGTATGCGATTGGGGACATAATGGCACTCTCTCGCGATATGGCCAACACGATTACAATTATAGCACCTTATTATTGTAGGGTTATTTTCGTAATTTGATTGTTTGATTGGCTGAAAACGTACTGTTTTCTGCCTAGCGGGTTCTGGCGTTTTATCTCTATGTGGCACTGGGGAGTTATCCCTTGAAAAGAAATTGGGGGATGCCTGATCGCCCTTGAAGTTTATGTTCGCATTTGAATCGCCTAGGCTATTTATTTTTGCTTTACTATGATTTGCGACCATCGTATCGACTTAGATCAATCGCTCTACCTCCTGAACTGCGGGATCCAACGTCTGAATATTTTTGGATATTACCACTCTGTATAGTTTAGGGGTTAGCCCTTGGAAAAAGTTATTTAGTATAACTTTTTCATACAGTTGCCCAAAACCACTTCCGTATTTTGCCTCTACAGAAATGCGTATATTATCAAGAAATTCTCTTATATTTTTTGAAAAGTCAAAACTCACTGTTCCGTGTTTTAATTTATTTATGGAACTGGTTTCTCTAAATCTCTCTTTGAATGCTTTTAACAATTTATCAACCGTATTTATTGGCAAGTTTGCGTTATTGCCTATGGTATCTTCTATCTGTTTTAGAAAGGTTAGGGTCTGGCCTTTTAATCGTAGTAGCAGCATGTCTTTTAACGCTCCAACGTCTGTTTTTGTTAGTTGTACGAACTGGGCCAATTGGATATTAAATTCGTCAATATCTGATTGACCATTGTATTCCGTGATAGATTTTGCTATTTCTATATTTTTCGCGACTAACTTCTGCACTATTAATAAGTCATTAAGTTCGTCGATTTTTTTTATCGTTAATAATCAATTCAAAATAAATTTAGTTTTTCACTTAACCTATTTTGGGGAGGCTATTATCTCCTATGAGATATAAGGGGTTTCCTGTCGTAGCTTAGCGGTTATAGGCCTAATCACTTTACTTATATGTTTGTATCTCTCTAATAATTAAATTCGGATTACAAAGTTTATAGCGTAATTAGTTCGCAATTTTTCTTCCAATTTCCGACTGCGCCATTTGTAGCAATAGAAAATATTTGTGTGGCTATACTAAATGTGGTACTAAATACTGACCGTGTCAAAAACAATATTGTGCCCAAGGATTGTAAAGTTACACCTTGTAATTTCTCCGACAGCGCCGCTTGTAGCGCTGAAGATTGTGCTAACAAGACCTGCGCCAACCTAAATTATTGGGTTCAAATAAAATGTACAGCCATTTAAACGTGACCTCTTTTTTTGAGCTATCTGGAGATCCGATTCCCTGGGAGCGTTACCTTGGAGGTTTTGCGAACGAACTACCTGTTCTCAGACTAGATCCAGACATATAAAATGAAATAAACACAGGTAAAAAAGCAATAGATTTATTGAACTTACATGTTTAGGTGAACAGCAGTGGGTCACTTCATACGACAATAACGGTGAACGAGATGAAAGAATTTAAGACTTCTATCTGAATGGTCCTGCTTCTACTTTGCGAATTTTTTTAAAAAACACTTTTACCCCACTACCAAACGCAGTTCTTTCGTCCTGCGCTGTAGTGAATGGCTTGCCATTGGCTCACGTGGCCCAAGGATGCGAGCCCTTCGTCCAATAAATTCTTTGGAATATTTCTGATGATTCAAGCCTTCACACGGTTCTTATCGTTTAATCGTTTAGACATATTGTACGTAGCATCTTTTTTTATTAATCACTTTTTTAGCGAAATGTGAAGCTTGATAGCGCCGTCCTTTGTATGGGGGTGACTACACTTTTCTCTTTGCTGACTACGGATTTTTCATTTTTGAAATTAGATTTAACTTAATTAGAGGAAGTCAGAATTATCTTTAGAAAGAAGGAACTGTATTTTGGTATTTTAAATACATCGCATTTTACTCATGGTACACTATCATACAGTGACCTCACGTTAGGTACTGTCATAAAGATGTTAAAGGCAGAGAACATCTCTCCTGACACTATCCCAAAAACTGATAAAGTTCTTGGATTCTGTTAATAGATGTCAGCAGCATCTTTCAAATATTCTGTCTAGAGCATACTCAAAATTATTATCTCTGGAAAGAATGTCATGTTTCCGCCGACTTTAAGGACCTAACTCACAGAATGAGGTTAGGGTTCACTTTCAAAAACAAAATATATCAGTTCAAAGTGCCATCGTGAGCTATGGCCATCTTCAAACCATCCAATGGCAAGCTTACATGAACAAATAAATTCTGCACAATTACCAAAAGTCATTAGTACAGAACAATGTAAAGACCATTATGATTTCTCCAGCTCAGACTGGGGTTCATGCTGAGCCAGATATCAGATGATTATCCTGCACAGACTCGGGTTCAGGCGAGCGAGAAATCAAAATTTCAACCTGTGCGACGGATCATATATCTCGGGTTTTTCTGGTAGACCAGGTGATATAGAAGGTGTACCCAACACCGGAAAAGATTAAGAACTAGATACATGTAATCAAGGCAGCTCTGGAAAAATCGCCTGTCTCAATAAGGCAACTGATGAAGCTGATTAGACTCATCAATGCGGGCTCAAGAGCAATTCCTTTCAACAGATTGAATCTCAGGAAAATATCAGTTACTAATGCTCAGATTGTGGGACAAGTCTTGGAGCAACATAGATTTAAACATCCTAATTACGACAGAGATGAAAGAGGCATTTTCACAGTGGCTGAACAAAGATTGGCTGAGTCAAGGCCTTCCTCTCAAGCCCCCTATTGTTTCCAAAACAAATATTCACCCGACAGCTCAACCTACGGGCGAGGTGGCTATCTAGAGGACCCACATCAAGACACTTCAGAGACTTGGTCTCCAGAAGAGAAATCTCTTCATATAAATTGCCTCGAGAGGCGAGCGGAAACCAACACGATCAAAGCCTTTGCTGAGGAGCAAAGAAACCTGGTAGTCATAATATCGACGGAAAACTTGACTGAAGTCAATTACATAAACAAAGAGGGTGGAATCTGTTCTTTCACCCTAGAGGAGGACCCCATAAGGCTCTTCGAGATTACGATGGCCCTGAACGTTCACTTGAGGGCAAGACACATCGCCGGGTCACTCAATCTAGTAGTCGGCACACTGTCACGAGAAGAAAAAGGTCGGCCCACGGAATAGAGTCTCTACGACAGTGTCCTCAGAGCCCTGTCAAAAGAGTATGGACTGCCAGAAGTCTACCTATTTATGACTTGATTAAACCGGAACATCCAATTATATTTCTCGCCAGTTTCAGACTCTCTTGTGGTTAAGACAGAGGCCCTAGCCCAATATTGGCCGAGCAAGCACTGACATGCCTTTACTACATTTATCCTGATCTCAAAAGTTCGGGAGAAGGTTTAAAAATCTGTGAACCGCCGGAATAATCCTAATTACTCCGCGAGAGCCTCGCCAAGCTTGATACACGAATCTTCTCAGCCTGATAGTAGACTTGCATATACCCCACGGAGATTAGTCAGATCTCCTCCAGCAGGATCGACTTTACCACCCAGCACTAAGGAATCTAAATTTACACGACTGGAAGATGTCGACCGTGGACTCGAAAAGAGAGGTTTTTCTAAAGAATCAGCCCGTGCAATTGCCCGGTCCAGCGACGATCTACCGTTGAATTGTTCAATGGAAAACGGCAAGTGTTCGTAGGTTGGTGTAGTAGAAGGAAGATTAATCCTCTCGCAACCAGTACTCAGACTGTTGCAGAATTCACGATATATCTAAAGACTGGTCGAAACCTCGCACTATCAACGATAGCAGGTTGTAAAGCAGCAATATGCGGAGCGTTAGCTCTAGCTACAGGAACAGATATCAGCAAAAATACTTGTTTGACGAAAACAGTACAGAATTTTGGCACGAGTCACCGCGGACACAACATGATATTACTGCCTAGAGTCATGGCCTTGTTCTAATCTATTTGGAACTTCACGATTTCTTGACCTGTCGAATATTGATATGAAGGATGTTTCTCTTAAGACGGTATTCATCATTGCCATTGTACCTGGTCGCCGAAGGAGTAAAAAACATGACTTGACTTTCAGTACAGAACAAGTTTTGGATAATTCAGTTACTCTCAGGTTTCTCCCTTCGTTTAGACCCAAAACCGTGAAGCCTCATTAGACGCCTTCTCCTATACTTCGTCCCGCGCTAGATGTAGATCCAGCGTTGTGTCCAGTGAGAATACTATCGGCCTACGCACAGCGAACAGCTAACGTGGCGGTCAGAAAAGGGAGAAAAAGGTTCTTCATTCCTTTTTCTAAAACAGCACCACGAGAGGTGGCAGCTGGAACCATTTCTTCTGGGATAAAGCAGGCCATAACTATGGCATATGAGGCAGCAAAAGAAGAGTGTAGAAAAAGGAAAGCACATGACACAAGATCCATGACGGCGTCATGGGCGCTATCAAAATCAGTACCACTTGCTGATATAATGAGTACTGCCGACTGGTCTTCGGAGTCTACTCCCAGATAACACTATCTTCATGAAACAGAAGATCGAACCGATGCTCAACATTTTTTTGTGGTTCAGACAGTTTTATAGTTTATACATTTGAATATTTGAGTTTGAAACTAATATTTTATATTAGTGGAATTATGAACCCACCACCAAATCAGTTGGAATCCAAGCTTTCGTTAATAGATGTACCAACGTATGAGGTAATGGCGACGCCAAAATCGAACTTTCGAAGGAAAGTTCAGTTTGGCTAGCCGATACATATCTCATACGTTGGTAGAAAGAATCCCTCCCTCCTCCTCGCTCATTGAGAGTTAAGGAATTATAAGGGATTTAGTTCAAAATAGAAACTGGCCTGAATTAGTTATGGAGAGGGATTGGATCGCTGTGGAAACTTTTGTTTTCGGCGGAATTGTGGTGTCTTGACCCCGTCTTTGCATTGCAAAACCGAAGAAAGCTTTTGTTAATAGATGTACCAACGTATGAGGTAAGTATCAGCTAGCCAAACTGAACTTTCCTTTGAAAGTTCGGTTTTTGTGGTCATAGGCCTAATTTGTATCTCCAATCATATAGATTTAAATTCCTCGCGAAACCCTGGTTTAGCAAGGATGGGAATGCCCACTTTTATACTAAAATGTAGCTGTGGAGAGCGAGCTATTTGAATAATTTGGACCCTTCATCCTTAGGGCTTTGTCAGTCATGCCCCCCCCTTGTAGGTACACTTTTGACCTTCGGTTATTTTGAGTATTCCACAATTTTATGTTATGTCGTTGGGGGACTACAGGAGTTTCTGGAGGCAAAAGGGTACTGGTGTATTATATGGGCACTTCTAAAAAGTCAAGTTTGGTTAATGCTAATGAAATAAAATAAAATAGGATGAATATATAATAGTTTATAAACAAATTTGGGCTATATATTTGCACATTAGGGGGGTGGGAAGTAAAGCATAGCGTATATTAAATGCATAACCCAACCTAGGTACCTTTTCCTCCCTTAAACCCCAAAAAACAATCGTTTAAATACTGTAATTCATTGAGTAACCACGGCTTTGCAGTCATTTATGTATAGCGCTGTCTTGAGAATAGCCTGTTTGACGGGTTTTTCGTGACTGGTTTCCTTGTACATTATATAAAAGTGTCCATATAACGCACCAATACCGGCAAAAGATATTTGAGGGAGCTGGCTGCCCTCCAGTTCCTTCGGCCCCTGAAAGGGAACTGGAACTTTTTATAATTGGTCGGACTTTTTCAACCTCTGAAAAGCGTCCATCATTATTAAGCTGACAAAAAGCCGCTGACGCTCAGAGTTGACAGATTACCAACTCAATCTAAGGTCACAATTTCAAAATGGTGATTACTAAAAAATGACTGCAATGAGCCTTCTCCCAAAATGTATCACTCTACGTTAAGTACTATGTATAAGCATGATACATACTGTTAATCGCAATGGAAAGCTGATTTAATAGTCTCCAGTTTTCAACTAGTATTCGGTTTTAGACAAAGCGGAGTAGAAAAAAATAAAAAAGTGCCCTATTTTTGATAAAAAAAAAGTATCAAGCAGTATCGTAAAATCCCAACTACAACCCCTAAAGGCCTTGGTTGGTAGCCCTGGCCTCAAGCTCCTTTTAATGTCTTTGAATTTAAACTGTCTTCATAGTTCATTTTTCCAATAATTGAACCACTCAGGCGTCCTGTTCGAATAAGTCGAAAAAAAGGCATTGAACAGCACATACGGGGGTTCGACGACTTACTCAATTCTGGTTTTGATATTAATTCCGAAAATCATTTTTTTTTTTTGCATGGAGAATGCCCTTATCTTAGGAAGGTGTTTGGTTATATTGCATTCTAAAAATTATTCATTGTTTGATTCCAGCGAAGTTCTTCCTATCCTTTTTATGTTACTAACCTTTTTTGAACAGCCTTTATGATATAAACTTTCACTTCAAGTGTTTGGCTGCTAAAATCGAAAAATATGGACTTGACTGAATTGACATTTAAACGGCTCATTCCACCGGTATTTTTACAGCATTGACGGATTTGCAAACCAATCCCCCACCCCAAAACAACTTGTTGCGTACGTGCCTGCTTTTGATCTTATCACTAATCAATGGAAATTATTTCAGCATGATCAAATTCAGCATGAGTAGAAAAGGTAGATTTATTGTCGTTTCGGCTTATAATATGAGGTCTATTTTATTCGGGATGGAGCTTTGCGGCAAATAATAATAAAGCATCGAATCCCAACACTTCCGCTAGTTATCAAAGCAACCACAGAACAGACGCCAAAAAAATTAGTCTGTTTTCAAAAGTCCACTGGTGCGGTGGTGATGATGAGAACGTTGTAGTCATAGAGTTTGTGACATAGAGAAATAATTATGGTAAAACTATGGAATTTAGTAATGCTACTTGTTCTGTTCGTTGGTATTTCCATTTCGAACCCGTTACAAGAGGTATTGCCAGGTTTTATCATTGGATTCGAATTTTAGATGAAGTTAATTTGTTACAAACAAAAATTATCACTATTATGATCGATAGCCGTCAATGAGAAGATATAAAGTGTTGAGGTGGCTTCAATTACAACACTTCCATAACCTTCAAATCAATAATACCCGTGAGAAAAAAAAATCAATGAACCATCGGAATCGTCAGAAACTACAAGGAAAAAAATCATATCATAGCAAACATTCCAAACAATAATAATAAAATACAAAACCGAATGATATATAAATAAATTAAATGATGATAGACATATAATACTCGTATTTAATAATAATAAAAAAGATACATTCTATCTTTAGACTGTGATTTTCCTTCCAGCAGCAGTAACTTGATATTTTTCACGCAACTGCTGGCCCTCCGCAAGTATCAGGTTCCTTGACTTCAAACGGCTCAAAAATTGTAACTAACAAAAATAAAAAAGTTAATAACATTTCGAACAGCATTAACACTGGTTTTCATCTGGTTCAATTGCAATTGAACCCGCGAGTCACTGAACCTCTCGCAACTGAACTCATGCAACTGAACCCTCGTGCAACTGAACCCCTGTTCAACTGAATCCCTTGTAACGCAATCCACCTGTAACTCAACCATCGTTTGAGACCGAGAGATCGTTTGAGACTGAACCTCTGTTTGACTGAATCTCCGTTTAACTGAACCCCCTTCAACTGAATTCTCAAACACTTCAACCCCCTTGCAACCGAATCCTCGTTTAACTGAACTCCTTGCAACTGTTTAATTAAACCGTCGTGCAGCTCAACCCATATTTAATTAAAGGCTCGTGCAGCTCAACCCTTCATTCAACTCAACCCTCATGCAACTCATTTCTCATTCAACTCAATATCCGTGTAACCTAACCCCATTCAGCACAACCCTAATTTAACTCAACCCTAGTGCAACTCTGCCCCCAAGCAATTCAATCCCCTTCTACTCAACCCTTTGCAATACAACCCTCATTTAACTCAATCTTCATGCAGCTCATCCCTCGTTTAACCCAATCCTGTTTTACCCAACCTCAATTCATATTAACCTCACTCAGGGGAAACGTCAACCTCCCTCTAGTAAACAAAATAATTAGAAAATGTAATTCAGCACCTTTTAATTTTATGCTGCTTCAATTCAAAACTATTCATCCCCTGCTCCCTATAAAAAACAACAATTTATCCCTCAATCTGTCTTATATATTTGAAAATTAGCGATACTTTTCATGCCCAGGGCCCAAAACACTTGAATCTCATGGCTGGAGTAATAGCTGCAACCTAGTACAGGGCTGATTTTGGCTTTTGACTTTATTTAACATAAACAAAAATTAAATGTCGAGTCAATTAAATGCTGAGTTGCACGGAGGTTCAGGTGCACGAGGGTCCGCCTGCGTAGGTTCAGTTATACGCATACCGTTTCAACTCTATTACGAGTTTTTGTCTTAATATTCAACTTTTCACTTCTCTTGGTGCAGTTTATTTTCTATTGCAAAACACCCTTTTAATGGGGTTCTAAGATATGTTGTCTGCAGTAAAGAACCATAAGCCTCTAATGCATGGTTTTTCATTATTATTATATATATATTTTTTTGCCGTAGCCAGCTTCATATGGAAGGGGTGGTCGTAGAAACATTGGCAGAGGGGGCTCATTCGATTTGAAATTGAAAGTCCTTGAATCCTCTTTAAGAGTCATATAGATTAGACTCTTTCTCTTCTTCTTCTTCTTTTTAACAGCAAGCGGGCTTTTCAGTAAAACTATTTAGCCCTTTTCCTTTTGCTTCACTCTGTGGGCTACAGAGCTACTGGCTTGATTGCCTCATATTTATTATATATATTCAGATATCTTTCAGCAGATCTTTTGACTCTAGGAGTTCAAATATAAGATGATAGATGTCAATTTCTATGCTCTGTGTGCAGGTATAGTTGGCTAGGCTCTTGGCTGATAGTGGGATTTTGTGGTGTTTGAAGTATTTTAACAGTTTAGAAAGCAAGGTATGTTGTACAGACGTCAGCATATTACATTCAAATAGGCAATGGTCAATTGATTCATTATTAATATTACAATGCCTGCAAAGAGGGGACAGGGGAATTGAACCACTTGAATTAGAAAGCTTATATGAGAATGCAAGGAAATTTAGTCCATTTGTTCCAGAACGAATTCTATGATAAATTTTAGAAAGATACTTATTGGGAAAGGGGGAAAGGATAGGATTAATCTTATTGAAATTAATATCTGATAGCCTCCATCAGTAAATATCTCTAATTGGGATTTGTCTCCCACTTGGCTGGTTAATATTTATAGCATTTTTTGCTATTTCATCAACCTGATAATTACCAATTATGCCAGAGTGGCTAGGAATGTACTGAAAGTAAGTTTTTATGCCACTTGAAGCAAGATTATCAATAATACTGTGACAATGATAAGTGTCAATGTCCAACTTATATTGAAGAGCTGAGGCCAGCAACTCAAGGCTTGATAAAGAGTCGGAATAGATGATAATATTATTCGAATTTTCAATCAAAGATTGGTTATGCTTAAAGTGTTCTAATGCTATGATTATGGCATTTAACTCAGCAGACATTATAGATAAATTATTAAATAATCTCTCGCCCATTGCAATTTTCAGGTGAGGAAGGAAAACACCACTTGCAACCTTCTCATACATTTTTGACCCATCAACAAATATTTGGAAGTGATTTTTATAGGTAATTGTATTAAGTTCTGCAAATTTTTTCTGGACAAAAGCAATGGGGGTTAAATCTTTATTCCATTTTGAAAATTCAGTATTTATTTTGGGAAATGACCAATTCCATGGAGGGGATTGGGGGAAAGTAGGTGCAATAGACTTTTCTGGTACAGGGAACTTCTTTTGAATATTGGCATACTCATCTGCAATACCTCTATACATGGCTGGATTTCTTAACCAATTATGTAATGTGTGTGAGCTATTTGATTCAATTTTTGTAAGATGTTTTATCAAGAGAAAACTACGTCTCTCCCTTATTGTTGTTAATCCACTCTCCATAAGCAGAAACTTGGTGCTTGTGGGTTTCCTAAGACCAAATATAAGACGTATTATATCATTTTGTATTGTTTCAATTTTTTGCATCTGGGTCTTTGCACATCCACCATAGACAATGAGCCCATAGTCAATATTGGGTCTTATATGTGATTTATAAAACTGGAGTAAGTTTTTCTCCTTACAACCCCAGGGTGTGGAAAGAAGTCTTTTTAGTATATTTTTCTTTTCTATAGCATTTTTTTATTGTGTTTGAAATGTGGAGGTGGAAATTAAGTTTTTGGTCAAGCATGAGACCTAGGTAATTAATATTATTATCTTCTTGAATAGTTGTTTTATTTAGAGTTAGTTTTGCATTAACATGGTTTCGCTTCCGGTGAAATTCGATTATTTTTAACTTGGTGGGTGCAATGGGTAAATCTGAATGTTGAGAGAATTTTTCAAACTGGAAAAGTGACTTTTGCAGATTTGACTGTGCTATCTGAAAGGTGTTGCGAGATGACCATAGCACCAGATCATCAGCATATTGTAGATTCGTGTGGGGTAGGTTCATGTCCCAGAGATATAGGGCAAATAGGAGGCAACTGAGGACTGCTCCCTGAGCTAGGCCTTTGGATATTGTCTTTTGGGGTGAAGAGGCTTAACCAACACAAACAATGAAACTTCGCACTTATATGAAGGATTTAATAAAGGATACTAGCTTAGGAGGTACTCCAATGTTTGCAAGTTTATTTAAAAGGATTTGGTGGTTCACATTGTCATATGCTCCTTCAAAATCTAGGAAAGCTGCTACTAAGATATTATTTTTTGAGAAAGATTCATTTATTGCATTTGTTAGCAAAATGAAAGCATCTGTTGAGGAGTGGTATTTCCTGAATCCAGTTTGAGTGTGTGGGATCATGTTATTTTTCTCAACAAACCAGAGGAGTCTGTGATAAATCATTTTCTCCATTATCTTCCCCATCACAGGTGTAATCATTATGGGCCTATAAGACTCAGGGTTATCTTTTGGTTTATTTTTCTTTCGGATTTGTAGGAGGGACGAACATTTCCATATATTGGGGAACCTAGAAGATGCCCAAGCGTGATTATAACAATGTAGCAGTTCTTGTTTGTATGAAGGTGTGAGATTCTTTATCCATGTAGGGTGTATATTGTCTTAGCTGCTGCTAGTTTTGGACCTAATAAGATGTATTGCATTATTCAATTCCTGGATTGATAATGGATTAGTTATGTACTTGGATCCTGGGCGTGGTTGGTAACTAGGGTTCATGGGAATTGTGGACAGTTTGCTTTGATTATTTGATGTTAGCCTATTAACAAAAAGAGTTGCAAATAGGTTAGCCTTTTCAATATCATTGTCGTAATGGGTATTATTATGTATAAGCTCATACAGGAGTGGGTTGGGAGAAGTCTTTTTCCCACATATGTGGCTTATGACTTTATGTATAATTGGCTCATGCGTTTCTCTGGAGAGATTATTTGCAAAATTATTCCAGTATTTATATTTAGCATCTATTATAGTCCTTTTTAGATTAGATTCTGCTTGTAATTTTTTTAAATATGTAGTAGGTGTTGTTTTTTTATGAATTCTGTCCTAGCTGCCTTTTTTATCCTCCATTTATTTAGGCACTCATTTGTCCACCATGCTTTAGGAATTTGTTTAGGGAATGTCTTCTTAGGTGTTGTCCTGGGGATAGCATGATTAGCTGTATTTATTAGTAAAGATGTCAACGCTTCAGCATGTGTGTCAACTGTTGTGTTAGAAATGCATGAACTTTGGGTGAAACTTGTAATTTCATCATCTAGCTTATTTTAGAAAATAGACCAATTTGCTTTAGTGTTGATATATTTGGAGGTATGAGATGAAGTTTCAGCAGGCTCATTTAGGGAGCAAATTATAGCAAAGTGGTCTGTACATAGACTATCAATTTTATTTATGTAAATTTTGTTCAAAAAATTTAAAGACATAATTTGTAGGTCAATTGTGGAGAATTTGCCACTTTTAGGGTTTAAATATGTATTCAGGTTTGGAGGGGTAGCAACAGCTAATTCATTATTATTTGAAGTCATATCCTCAATAAATTTACCAGCTTTATTTGCTGGTTTATTCCCCCACAAAAGACTGTGGGCATTCAAATCACCACAAATAATGATATTTTTTAACATATTAGAATTATTTATATAATTAAAGAAATCCTTGGCATCTGTAGTTTGGCCATTAGGGTTATAAAAGCTTATTATGTAGGTTTTTAAATTATTCAGCCAAACACTGATACCAATTACATCAACATCATTTGCAAAATCTGGCAAATTGATGCCACAAAATTTTATATTATTATTAACTAATAAAGCTACACCACCTTCTTTTCTCTCTGAAGATCTATCCTTTCTCAGGATAGTATATCCCAGAGACTTAATTTTTTGATTTTGTGTTAAATGAGTTTCCTTGAGTCAAGCAATATTAATGGAATTATTATTCATAAATGATATTAGTTCATTTAGCTTATTTTCTGTGAGTGATCTTACATTCCATTGGAGTATTAATAAATGTTGTGTTGTTGATTTATTCTTCATATGAGTGTGTATCAATGTTCAGCTTTGTTAAAAGTAAAGCAAGATCTTTTTTTGCTTGAATGAGCATATCATCTGGGATGTAGATTTTTGCCAATTCTGTAATAATTTTTGTTTTCTGTAGTTGATGTATGTTCATGGCCTGAACTGCATTACAGTTTAGAATGAATAAGCTTATATTTGGGGATTGCATTTTTGGTAGTGCATCCTGTTTGTTGGTTAAGGGATTGATTCCTGGTAGTGTTTCTGGTTTGTTCCTTCTTGGCAGGGAGGGCCGGGCTGGCCTCATCTCCCCGGAAAACCAGGCTTGCTGGCTTGGTGATTCCTTCTGATAGGGATTTGAGCTAGGGGGCTTAGAAGATATTGTTTTATATGGGGTGTTTGATGCATTAGGAGCATTTGACTTGGGGGGTTTGGTTGGTTTCATTACAGGCTTTATTTGGTATCGTTGGGCCGCATTTTCTTCCATTGCTGCAAAGGGGTATGGGATGGCCTTCTCTGTTGATATTTGGAGTGTTAGAGCTCTTTTCTTGTATGCAGGGCATAATGATTTATTTGTAGATTCATGTGGGCCTTTGCAATTGATGCATGTAGGCTGGGTGTTGTTGCAAGTTGTCAGCTCTTTAGGATGGAAAGATTTACAATTACTACACTCTTGGAGAATTTCATTGCATTTGTTTGTCGTATGTCCCAGTTTGAAACACTTCTGACACTGAATAGGCTTAGGTTTGTATTCCTTGTGTGGTTTGATTTGTCCAAATAGGAATAATTTTTCTGGGATATCAATTTTATCCTTCAGTGTGAATAAGAAGGATCTACTAGTTTTTAGGCCAGTAGTTAGGTTTTCCAAGTTGGGTAACATCCTCAACTGGGATTTTGTTTCCAACCCTATCTGAGAGGCCTTCTTTTAACTCCTGAGTAGATATATCTGGGGGAACATTATAAACTACAATTTTTGTTGGTGATTTTTATGGGTTCTAATTAGATGCAATAATTGGGATATTCAGAAGGGATTTAAGGTTAATTATTGTATCTGCTGATTGCTGATCTTCTACAGCTATTAGCAGAGATCCATCACGGTTTATGTTAAGAGAGAACATTGATTTTAGCAGTTTAAAAATTGCAACTCTAATTGCAGTGATCCTTTTTATTTCAAAGGGGGTAGTGGGAGTAATTTTAAGGTAAATTCCTAAGTTTTTGAAGGGAGGATCTTGGGCAGGCAGAGGGGAAATGCTTTTAATTGGGGAGATTTTTTTCCTTTTTTTAGAGCTTCTAGAGAGGACCTCTTGAAACCCATTATCATCGTTTATGGTTGCATTAGGACCTACAGTTATCATTGTCCTATTCTCCGAATTGGAGGTATAATTAGAAATTTCAGATAATGTGCTTGACCAGCCAGGATGGGTAACTTTCACTATGGAATTTGATTTGGGATCTGGGGGGACGTTTTTTTTTTTTGGAGGACTTATGAAAAATGCCTCTTGGAAAAAGCTTTAAACACAAAAATAAAACTAAAAAAATAAGGGAAAATAGATTATATCAAACCGTCTGCACTATACTATGGGGAGGATAAACACCACAGTATAGCCCTGAGGATGACTTGAGCAGGATAGGTTTGGTACAACTGCTGATTAGAAGCGATAATAATCACAAGAAAATATATTTCGATTTTCTTATAAGGTTGCTGTTGTGCTTTCTCACAACTCTGTTTTTCAAAACAGTAAAAAACTTTAGCGTAGAGAGCGAGGCATTGAGGAGGGGACAGCCCCTTTCGTATACGGAATAATTTCTGTTCGATTTAAATTTTAATGTCGCTCCTTACTTTCAGTTAAAAAAACTTTTTTTGTATTTAATTTTATTCAAGGCTGTGGAGAGAGCTGTTCATATTCTGTGTATCTGAACAGCATGTTCAGATATGTGTGTGTGTGTTTTTTTTTCTTTTCTTTTTTGAGTGGGACCTGTGAGTTTTTTTTATGAAATCAAATAAAAAAAATATAGCCGCTCTTCATTGTGTTTAAAAGGACTCGAAATATTTTATCGATAACGAGTCGATAACGTGTAATGTAAATCTGGCACTGATTGGTCTGTCTATCTTTTCCTGAAAGCAATTTATTACATTTTGTTTTATATCAAATTGTATTCCCCTTCTAGCTTGCAGAAAGATTGACTGGTGAAGATAGGACCATCAAATTATCACCTATCTTTTCTAATGGATGGAAAGAAGTGAGCGGTCGTGATGCACTTTACAAAGAATTCGCTTTCAAGAATTTTAATCAGGTATTTTTTTCTCGTTCTTGTGACTCCTAGTTTGAAAAATGGGAAGACCATTAAGCTTTGAATTAAGAATCACAAGAATCTGTTTGTTGGTGGTGATAGCTAGTGTGAACGCATCTTTATTTTTTCTGTTTTTAGCTGTACGCTATCACAAACTTTTAACTCGTTTCCCATTATCCTATCCATTCAAAATTTTACACAAAATCTCAAATTTGGTAGCAGTATAGCATTAGAAAATGATTGCACTATTTCTAGTTAAACTAATAATTTAATTTTAGTTTGTAAGTTTTTCTCGGGAAGGTGAAAGAACGTGACGGCGAAGGTCAGATTGTAGTGTTATTTTTTGCCTGAGCAAAGTGAGAGCCATTGCTGACTAGCTACGATAAACTGTACTAAAAAGAAAAAAGAATTCCATATGGCTTTTGAATATAATGTATTATTGCCAAAGCTTAATTTCTCTGCATACATTGGAAAAATGCAAACTGCAGTAGGATTAATTGAACGAAGATAAAAATCAAGAGAAAAATATGCGTCGAACATTGCCAATTTTTGTGAAAAATTTAGATGAAGAATTTCTTAAGAAAGTTCTTGTTTAAAACATATTTATGTATGTCAGTTTTCACCCATATGGTTTTTGTTATAAAGAGGTGACAACAAAATACAAAGATAGAATATTTTTTAACTGCCCTACAGATCGAATAGCTAAGATATTACCCCCCCCCCTTCCCTTCGGCATCAAGACAATATTTATAAATCTCACTTTCATGTTCAATCAAGACCATTTAAAAGATGCCCTTCTGTAAGACGTGATATTTTCTGAAACTCCGATTTTATTTCTAAATTTCTGGAAACTACAGGAGGAAAAATCTTCAGCTATAATTTACGGCTTAGAAGATTGGATCAATTTCTTGATTGGGAACCTTCAAATCTATATATGGGTTTTTCTTCTTTTGTGGACTCCAGTCTACTGCATGCAGGTGAATTTGTATATTGTTGAGGAGGCTAATCTCGATAATGATTTGAAAAAGGATATTAAATCTTGATAATCATGCCATTAAATTACTTCAAAAAATTAGAAATATTAGTTTCCAATGTAAATAAATATTTTGATAATTGATATTTGATGTTATTCCTGTGGATTATATTTATGATAACTTTTCTACTAATTAGTAAATTTAGTATTAATCTGTCTAATAATCATTAAAAGCTGCTTCTTATTTACTGGAATATTAAATTCCATAAAACTCCTCCAAGTTCAAGATGAATTGTTGACGAGTCTACGAAATTTCATATATGGAAATTCATATATCGAAGATTCATGAACGAAAATTCATACAAAAGAAATATCAAATATAGAAATATCATATACGACATATCATACATGGAGAAATATGATATATGAAAAATCATACCTGGAGAAAAATCAAATATGAAAAACTATTATATACTTTTTCAATGTGGAAATTTTTTATAAGCCATAACGCTTTTAGCAGTAAGGTAGGGAAGACAGGCTATAACTGTGACACCTCTACAACTGGGAGTCAATCAAGGCACTGCAAGGACAAACAGTTATGTTGAAGGTTGGCATCGTGGGCTTCATTCCATATTTGGAGCCGAACATCCATCCATTTGGTTAATTAAGTTAATTGTCAATCTAAAACCGGACCAATTATTGAATCCAGTCCGAATTTCCCAGTACATGGCAGGTCAACAGGATTCACAGAAAAAAACTTATCGTGACAATGCTCCGCGTTTAAAAAATGACGTGGAGAAAGATAGATTTTGCCCGCCATGGACTATTTTCGCTCGGTTGCTGCACATGTAATTGTAATTAAATATGATATCATTTAATTGAAAATTATGTTATATATTTTGATAAGTTATTTTAGTATCCGTGTATAATTCTTCGCATATTAAATTTCCCAATGTATGGTTTTTCATATATCAAATTTCTGTACTTGTCCATTATATCCTACACAACGCTATAGACTGTATAAGGAAATACTACAGGAAACCAGTCATACGGGTATTTGCAATGGATAAATGGATCGCAAAGCGTGATTTCTTATTGCGTTTAAAATATTTAAACTGTTGTTTTTGGGGTTTAGGGGTGGAAAAGGTACCTAGATTAGGTTACGTATTTAATATATGCTATGCTTTACCGCCCACCCCTCCCCCCTCCCCCTAATGGGCAAATATATAGTCCAAATTTGTTTCTAAACTATTGAATTTTCATCCTATTTTATTTTATTTCATTAGCATGATCCAAACTTGACTTCTTTCGTGTGTAGGATATAATGCACAAGTGCCCAAATCTCTGTGTATAAAGTTCCGCGTATATGAAACTTCGTGTATTAATATTGCGTGTATGAATTTTCATATATGAAATTTCGTGCCTCCATTGTAGACGCGTCTTGTAGATGTATTGATGTATTGTTGACAAGATGTATTGCAGACGCGTCATCTAGTCAAACCCAGATCGCAGCTAGGGGCTGTTATATTACGGCCGTTCTTTTGCACTTAAGGGCTGGGCACACGTAACTGATTTCGGGAACTGATTTCCAAATCAGCGCAGATTTTAACAGAAATCGGTGTCGATTTGAGCTTGAAAAATTTTCTGGTTTTCGGTGCCGATTTTCATCATGGTCATCACAAAAAATAGGGATACAAATAAATAGTCAGCCAGAGATGTCTGTGGTGAAAGACCCCGCTACTGAGCTGAGAACTAAACTGAGAACTAAGCTGAGATCAATCATGCAAGTGTTAATAAACTCCAGTTGAATATTTGTGTCCATGATTTTTTGTTTGGAAATCTCGCACAATAATTTTTTTCTTTCAACAAATTTTTCTTACCGCTATCGTTTGTCCACTGATGCTGAAATCAATTCCCGAAATCAGCTACGTGTGTCGAGCCCTTAAGATCTTACAACTAACATCTCACATCTTTCTGCAAAGATTTCCGTTCTTTTAATTCATTTTTGTTCTAAGATCTTACAGCTCACTGATGTTACCAAAAAGTGTGAAGGACGCCATCTTTCTTTCATATAGAACAATGATGAGAGAACTTCATTGTGAGAACTTCATACTCATCATTGTTCTTAGACCGCTGATAAGAGCAGAATGACGAAAGACGCTATAAGGTGTAAGATCTTAGTACTAAGATTTCACTTTTAAGCGTTCTTTGTCAAAAGATCTTAGCACAAAGATGAGTAACGCCCTATTGTTTAGAGTTATTGATAAACTAAAAGTATGTTGATAAAGCCTCATTATTACAGGCTGATTTATTATTCCATCGCATTATAAAAAAATATCAATAAGTCGCGCTAGCACAAGTCGAATCACAAGCTGCATCAGTAGCTATGGATAAAATGCATATCAAATCCAATTTTTAAACAGTCACTCTATTCGTGTTTCGATTTTCAGTCGGTTTTGCTCTCATTAAGGTTACTTTCCAAGAGTTAGTTGTTTCCTTTTATAGTATACATATTTTTTAGAACTGAAGACGACATAGTGGCTCTGCAGAGATATCTACTTTGTTTTCGTTATCTCCAGGCTGAGAATTATCTTCGTATATTTTTCTTTTTTTTCATTGTTCATTTGTTTTTTTTTGTTCTTTTTTATCGCGCCGAAACTCTGGCTTCTTGCATAGATCTCAAACCCTTAATGACTTTTTATTTCTTTGTTCCAATATCTGCCATAAAAATGGACGATAGACAAATGCTACATGGTGGTTTATTGGAAAAGAAAAAAATATTATCTACCGTCTAACATTGATCTCGATTACTAAATTTGTATAGTAGCAGACTAAGTATATTAGCAGAGAAAATGCCATTTAAATGCAATTTAAAAGTCGAAACTGATTGGACTAACACCCCTTCCACGCCCATCATTTCCCCAAACACATCCAATCAAAATTTTGAGATAGCCATTTTGTTCCTCGTAGTTGAAAGTTCTACAAATTGTATTTTTGAGCAGGGCACTCCCCCCACAGTCTTCAGGACAAGGGAAATAAGTTATGCCCTGGGGGCATATATGGTTATTATGCAAGGAATGCTCGTATAAACTTCAGAGAGGGCTCATTTGATTGGAAATTGCAAGTTCTAGTTCACTTTTTAAGCGTCAGAGGATATCGGAGGGTAACCAGCCCCCCCCCCCCAAAAAAAAAAAAATTCAAATGCATCCGATAAAAATTTGAGATAGCTATTTTGTTAGAAATAGTTCAAAAGATCATATATCAAAAACTCCGGTGTCGACATAAGCCCCCAGGGCCCGAGGGCAGGCGATATGAGTTATGCCCTGGAGGCATATATGGTTCTTATGGAAAGGGTGATTGTATAAACTTCAAAGAGGGCTCATTTGGTTGGAAATTGAAAGTTCTAGTTCACTTTTAAGAGTCAAAAGAGATTGAAGGGCACCAAGCCCCCCCCCCCCTCCAAGCCCTTTTTTCCTTAAACCCATCCGATAAGAACTTTGAGATATCCATTTTTTTCAAATAGTTCAAATGCCATATAACGAAAATTCCGGGGTCGACACAGCCCCCCAGGGCCCAAGGACAGGTGTTGTAAGTTGTGCCCTGGGGGAATATATGCTTCTTATGGAAGGGATGTTCGTAAAAACTTCAGAGAGGGCTCATTTGATTGGAAATCGAAAGTTCTAGTTCAGTTTTTGAGAGTCAAAAGAGATTGGAGTGTAACTAGCCCCCCACGCCCCTTTCTCCCCAAATGCAACTGATAAAAATTTTGAGATAGCCGTTAAGTTAAAATAGTTCAAAGGTCAGATAAAAAACTCCGGTGTCAACAAAACCACCCAGGGCCCGGGGGCAGGTGTTGCAAGTTGTGCTCTGGGGGTATATGGTTCTTATGAAAGGGATTCTCGTATAAACTTCAGAGAGGGCTCATTTGATCGGAAATTGACATTTCGAGCTCACTTTTTAATAGTCAAAAGAGATCCGAGGGCAACTAGCCCCCCCCCCCCCATGCCTTCTTTTTCCAAACCCATCTGATGAAAATTTTGAGATAGACATTTGGTTAAAAATAATTCAAAGATTAGATAAGAAAAACTCCCGGTGCCAATATAACCCCCTAGACCCCGGGAGAAGGTGTTCTAAGTTATGCCCTAAAGGCATGTATTGCTCTTATGAAAGGAATGCTCTTATAAACTTCATAGTGGGTTCATTTGATTGGAAATTGAAAATTCTAGTTCACTTTTTAAGAGTCAAGAGATTTAAGGGCAATTAGCCCCCCCAGGCCCTTTTTCCCCAAACCCGTCCGCTACAGATTTTGAGATAGCCAGTTTTTTAAACTCCGTTGTTAACACAACCCCCCCCCCCAGAGCCCTGGTGTTAGGTGTTGTAAGTGTTGTCTTGGGGGCGTATATGGTTCTTATGAAAGGGATGCTCGTATAAACTTCAGAGAGGACTCATTTAATTGGAAAGTGAAACTTCTAGTTCACTTTTTAAGATGCAATTATATCCGAGGGCAATTAGCCCCCCCCCCCCTTACACACACCCTTTTTTCATCAAGCCCATCCGATAAATTTTTTAAAATAGCCATTTTATTAAAAATAGTTCAAAGGTCATACAACAAACTATTTGTTCACTTTTTAAGAGTCAAAAGAGATCGGAGGGCAAGTAACCCCCTCTTCCTCCACGCCCTAAAGACATTTTGTTAAAAATAGTTAAAAGTTCAGATAACAAAAACTCCGGTGTCGACACAGCCCTCCAGGGCCCGGGAGTAGGTGTTGTAACCTGGGGCATATATGGCTGTTATGAAATGGATGCTCGTATAAACTTCATAGAGGACTCATTTGATAGGAAATTGAAAGTTAATTCACTTTTTAAGAGTCAAAAGTGATTGGAGGATATCTAGCCTCCCCCCACATTCCATTTATTTTTTCCCAGAAGCAATTCATATAGAAGGGGTCGTCGTATAAACTTCAAACGGGGCTCATTCGATTGGAATGGAGAGTTCTAGAGCCCTTTTTAAGAGTCAAAAGTGATCGGAGGGCAACTAGCTCTCCCCCAAGCCCTTTTCCCGAAATGCATCTCATAAAAAATTTGAGATTGCAATTTTGTTAAAAATAGTTCAAAGATCATATTACAAAAACTCCTTTACGTATAGCCATTTCGTTAAAAATAGTTCAAAGGTCAGATAAGAAAATCTCCTGTGTCGAAACAACCCCCCAGGCCCCGGGGCAGGGGTTGTAAGTATTGCTCTAAGGACATATATGGTTTTTATAGAAGGTATGCTCGTATAAACTTCGGAGTGGGCTCATTTGATTGGATTAATTAAAAAATACTTTCTCGAAAAATAATTTTTTCAAAGAAAAGTAAAGGCCATTTTAAACTTAAGCTCAGCAGATACAAAGACCTGTTAAAATTCAAACTCAAAACGACCAGAAATTACTATTTAAGAATAAATGAGACCCAAAACGAACAGAAATTAAATAACCAATCATAGGAAAAAACATACAACAAGTAATAATATAAATGAATATATAGACCTTAAAGCGATTAATGCTTAGATTCAATATGAACATCAAGCTTAAAATGAAAAATATTTTGCTATTGAAGTATACATGAAACTTAAAACGAACAGGGGGGGGCAAAAAGTTGGGGAGGGGGCCCTGGGGGGTTGAGGTAGGGGACCTTGGAGGTTGAGGTTCTTGATGGCTAGGGTCATTGATGGTTGCGGTCATTGATGTTCAAATCCATAATCGTCTCACATAATCCCATATTGTGTACTTGTTCATTCTAAGACATGTAAAAAAAAGCTGAAAAAAATATCATGCTAAAAAATAATATAAAAAAACTTAAAAAAAAAACTTCAAAAAAAAAGTGTAAAAAATCGGGGTGGGGCGCAAAAAAGTTGGTTCCTCGGGAGATTGAGGTAGGGGACCTTACAACACTGTTTAAATAGAGCTTGTGTATTATAACGACCACAAAGTTTCGCCCCAGATCATTCTCTAAAATGTCTAGAACTATTTCTCCAAAATAACCCCTAAAATGTTGATTATTTTATTTCGACTGAATAATCTCTGTCTGTAATTTTAGAATGTTCCTTTTGTTTTGGAATCCTTTTGTGATGTCACATATAAAATTGCCAGGAAACCATTTCCCGCGTTTAAATATATTGAATCGGTCTTGATCCTGTTTGAATTTCTGAAAAAAATATCTAAGGTGTTCCTAGTTACAATATTAAGGTTTCGAAAGAATATTAATTTATCTCTGACACTAAAGACCAGAGAAGCCATATTTAAAAACAGAATATTAATTTATCTCTGACACTAAAGTAGAAAAGCCATATTTAAAAATGGAATTTCTATCTCTTTAGAGTCCCGCATAATTCCTAGAAATCTAGTCTGATCTTGTCCCCTTCGTAGATCAATACCACTGATTCAGGTTAGGTATTCAGTGCGCATGTGGAAACTTCGTTCCGTGTCAATAGGCTTAGAAACATCCCCTGATTGACCTTGAAAAAGGTGTCATTGACCCTGTCCCGTTAGACTCGAAAATTCACCGTCGATTATTTAATCAATTTCCCAGAAATCTGTCCCCTTCGTAGATCAATAATCTGACTGTGACGTCACTCCCGTCTGTACTCAATAGGCTTAGAAACATCCCCTGATTGACATTGAAAAAGGTGTCATTGACCCTGTCCCGTTAGACTCGATTATAGATGGCAGCACACGGTCCCTTCTGTGCCTTCTGGCCCATTCCTACTAACTGAATATATGATGTATAATTATATTAATTGCTGAAAGCTCATCAGTTCAAAATTTTACTATAATTTTAATGTTTTTTTTCAATATTAAGTTCAAAAGAAAATATTTTTTATAAAATTGGTTTTCAGTAAAGCGCCAATGACGCAGTAGGTTTTAGACTTTTACAGTGAGATAAGGAGGTCATATCCAAACTCTTGTTTGTAGTGGTTTTTGTTCGTTTCAAGCTTGATTTGCATATTCAATTTAAGTTTCACTCGTTTTAAGATATATTTATTCATTTAAAGTAATATCTATGGTATGTTTGTTTGAATTGATTGTTTATTTAATTTCTGTTCGTTTTAAGTTTCATTTATACTTCAATAGCAAAATATGTTTTTCCTTTTAAGCTTGATTTTCATATTCAATCTAAGCATTACTCGCTTTTAGATCTATTTATTCATTTATATTATTACTTTTTGTATGTTTTTGGCTATGATTGTTTGTTTAGTTTCTGTTTGTTTTGGGTCTCATTTATTCTTAAATAATAATTTCTGGTCGCTTTGAGTTTGAATTTTAATAGGTATTTGTATCTGCTGAGCTTAAGATTAAAATTGCCTTTACTTTTCTTTGAATAAGTTATTTTTAGGATTTTTTTTAAACTTAATTATACATAAACATTGTGCAAAGTTCATAACTTGCAGACCTTCCCCTGGGGACTGTGGGGGATTAAGTCATCCTCAAAGGCACAGTTATTGTATTTTTCGACCATGCTGAACAAAATGGCTTTCTCAAAAGGGTGACTTAGGGAAAAAATTAGCGTGGGAGGGGGCCTAATTGCCCTCAATTTTGTTGGTCACTTGAAAAGGGCACTAGAACTTTTAATTTCTGTTCGAATAAGCCCTCCTGCGATATTCTGGGACTCTTGGGTCGATACAATCACCCCTGGAAAAAAAATAAACACGCATCTGTGATCTTTCTTCTGGTAACAAATACAAAATTCCACAATTTTTGCAGATATGAGCTTGAAGTTTCTATAGTAGAGTTTTCTGATACGCTGAATCGGATGGTGTGATTTTCATTTGAGTTCTATGACTTTTTTGGGGTGTTTTCTCCTTTTTTCGTGGCTCCACCTCCACAGAAAGATCCCTCCTCCCTACATAAATATTCTCTAGATAAATCAATCTCGGTGATAATTTACCCCACACAATTACCTTTAACATATCCACGCCTTAAAATGAGTCGGCAAAATGAAAGCTAGACTCATAAAAAGAATTTCGTTTTGGAATTCTGGCAAATTCCCCCAGTGTAAAATTTCCCCTGAAAATTTTACTCCCTGGAAACTTCCCTCCCCTTGGAAAACTCCCCCTATGGACCCCCCCCCCCAGTAGAAAATTCGCCCCCCCCCAAAAAAAAAATGTATGCATACTTCCCAATAACAAATACTATACGTACACAATTGACAAATTTTATAACTTTAAGACCTTTCCATAAGGGCTCTAGGGAGAATTTGTTACCTTCAAAGGTATATTTGTTGGGTTTTTCAACTATGCTGAACAGACTGGTTGTCTCAAAATTTTGATCTGACGAAATTGGGAAAAAATGGGGTGTGGGATGGGCCTAGTTGCCCTCCAGCATTTTTGCTCACTTAAAAAGGGCACTATAACTTTTAATTTCCGGTTGAATGAGCCTTCTCTTGATGTTCTAGGACCTGGGTCGGTACGATTACCCCTGAAAAAATAAAATAAAAATGAACACACATCAGTGATCTTTCTTCTAGCAAAAAATACAAATTTGCACATTTTTGCAGATATGAGCTTGAAACCTATGTATTAGGGTCTTCTGATACGCCGGATCTGATGGTGTGATTTTCATTAAGAAAATCACACTTGTTGGGGGTGTTTTCCCCTTTTTCAAAAATGAGGTAAACTTTCTCAGGCTCGTAGTCTTTGATGAGTAATACTAAACTTGATGAAATTTATACATTCAGAATCAGCGTTATAAGCCCATTCTTTTGATATATTTATTGACATCAAAATTCTGTTTTTTAAAGTTTTGATTACTATTGAGCCGTATCGCTTATTTTTTGTTGTTTTTTATTACGCATGTGTTATTACGTATATGAGGGTGTTCTCCCCCTAGTCAAAATCTCGCTCTTTAGGCTAAAGTTCGAATTTTGTTCGAATCACATATCCCTGAATCACAAGGGCCGTTTAATTAGAATAGATAGCTCTTTTGAAAGTACTAAAAAAAAACTTTAACGTAAAGAGCGAGGTATTGACTAGCATGTATGTAATAATTTCTGTTCGTTTTAAGTTGTAATGTTGCTCCTTACTTTCAGTTGAAAAAACTGGTTTATTTTTTTATTTAATTTCTGATCGTTTTAAAATAATGCTGAGAAATATGGCGCCCCCTTCGTAGAAATGTCCCTTCCCCCAAGGAAATATTCTCCATAGAAAGATCTTCCCAAGTAACCAACTCCTCCCCCCCACCGCCCTGCCCCCCCCCCCCAAACACCAGAAAAAAATCCCTCCTGAAAAAGTCTGTATACTTCCCAATAACCAATAGCCTACTATATTTAAAAAATGGGCAAAGTTAATAAATTGAAGCCCTTCCCCCGGGAACTCTGGGGGATTAAGTCATCCTCAGAGACATATTTATTAAATTTTCGACTATGCTGAACCAAATGGCTCTCTCAAAATTTTGATTAGGTGACTTCGGGAATAAAATGAGCGTGGGAGGGGGCCAAGTTTTCCTCCAAATTTTTTGGTCACTTAAAAAGGGCACTAGAACTTTTAATTTCCGTTTTAATTAGCCCTCTCTCGATATTCTAGGACTACTGGATCGATACGATCACCCCTGGGGAAAAAAAACACGCATCCGTGATTTTTTTTTTTTTCGCATTTTTGCAGATAGGAGCTTGAAACATCTACAGTTGGGTTTTCTGTTACGCTGAATTTGGTGGTTTGATTTTCATTAAGATTTTACCACTTTTATGGGGTGTTTCTCCTTTTTTTGGAAATAAGGCAAATTTTTTTCCGGCTTGTAACTTTTGATGGGTAAGACTAAACTTAAAAAGGGCGCTAGAACTTTTAATTTCCGTTTGAATAAGCCTCCCGTGATATTCTAGGACCAGGACCACTGGGTCGATGCGATTACCCCTGGGAAAAAACAAAAACCGAAAAAAAAACAAATAAACACGCATCCATGATCTTTCTTCTGGCAAAAAAAAAAATACAAAACTCCACATTTTTTCAGATAGAAGCTTAAAATTTCTATAGTATAGTTCTCTGATATGCTGAATCGGATGGTGTGATTTTCATTAGAGTTCAATGACTTTTAGGGGGTGTTTTCCCCTTTTTTTGAAAATAAGGCAATTTTTCTTAGGCGTGTAACTTTTGATGGGTAGGACTTGGTATGGTATGAAACTTATATATTTGAAATCAGTATAAAAATTCGATTCTTTTGATGTATCTACTGGTATGAAAACTCCGTTTCTTAGAGTTTCGGTTACTATTGAGTCGGGTCGCTCCTTACTTACAGTTCGTTACCACGAACTGTTTGACCAGTTCCAAAACTTGCGGATAAACCCACTTCGGGCGAGCTCAAACCAAAAATATTTTTTTTCTTTTGCGAATCATATTTCATTTTTGGATTTCCATTTTGTAATAAAACATTAATATATTAATATTTGAAACTTTATATTTGCTTGCTACTCATTACATAGTAGTTTATCATATATAATGTGATAATATTGTGTGGTAAAACTGACAAAGTAGTTTTTAAAATTGCTACCGGGTCACTATTTTTTTTGGACAGTTGGACTTTCTCATCTAATTGCATATAATCCGTTTACAAAAACCCCTGCATTTTTGGAGGTTTGGGTGCAATCGCCTAGCTGGATTTCTTAGAGTGGCCATTCCAAGATGCAAATAGTCGGTTTGTGAATTTTCTCTTTTTTACTTTTGGTTGTCAGCCCACAAACGGTTTCTATGATAATATTTTGGGATAAAATTACAAAACAGTTGTAAAAATTGCTACCGGTCACTAGTTTTTTTGTTTTTTTTTAGTTTCTTTTTTTTTAAGACAGTTGAACTTTCTCATCTAATTGCATATAATCTGTGTAAAAAAAAACTATATATTTGGAGTTTTGGGTGCAATCGCATAGCTGGATTTCTTAGAGTGGCCATTCCAGGATTCAAATAGTCGATTTGTGAATTTTTATCTATTTTACTTTTGGTTGTCAGCCCACAAACGGTTTTTAAAACTACAACAACAATTTTTTTTCAGGCCTGGGGATTCATGTCCATGGTTGCCCTCGAAGCTGAAAAGTCGGATCACCACCCAGAGTGGTTTAATGTATATAACAAGGTGAACATTACTCTTGCTACTCATGAATGCCAAGGGATCAGTGATCGCGATGTCAAGTTAGCAACTTTCATTGATCAAGTTGCACAGAAATTTCCCTGAAAACTTCATTGATTTTTTTTTTCTTATTAAACTAGTACGAAAAATTTTGTTTTCATTTTAAAAAATATTTTGCTTAACAAGTATGGAATTAATCACTCGTCGAAGGGTAAAACATTTGCTCGTCCAAAATTGAAGGCTGCTTTTTACATTGGTCAGGGCTCTGAGTAGGTGTGCCATGTATATTTGTCAGTCGATTTAATTCTAAGTCACTGTGCCACAATGGTCTAGAAATACAAAATTGTTGACCAAAAGTAGGAACAGTAAATTTTACTAGCTAACTCTTTACCTATTAGGTTTTGTATTACGCTATTTTGTAACTGCTGATTCAATTTTAAGGGATGAGTTCAATCAAACCTAATTCTGGCAACATACCTAATATGAAAGGTGTTTTTACCGTTGAAAATTCAAAATGAAAATAAAAATTAGAATTTGGCATAATTGTAAGGTCCGTAACAAAGATACGTTTTACCCTTAAAAATTGATCAATTCGATATTAAATTTGTTGGTTTAAGAAGAATCCAACTTAAAAAAACAAATTTTTTCTTCTACGAAATTTGATTTTGTGTACTGATTTAATCCAAATGACCGTTATCGATGAAAGATATACTTAAGTGTACTGAGTAGGAAAGGGTCAATTTACTTTCACTTCCCATAGAAACGCCTTGTTTTTTGTGAATATTCATAATGCATATTTCAATCTAGTTTGTATTAAAGTTGTCGAATGACCCGATTACATTCAATGCTTTTCAGTTGTTCCAAATAGTTTGTCTCTTTTTGGCCATGGTCTGACGAAATTACAAATAGATTTATCGCTATTTCTAGTGATTTTTTCCTTGCCTAAACCAAAAAATCATTAAAAAGGTAAATAAAACACTGGATTATTAAAGAAAATCTCTAAATCAACCTAAAATCTATTGATTATTTTTCAACTGGGTGGCAGCTGTCGACCGCTTCTTAAGGGGAGTGAGTGATTAACCTATTTATTTGCTGGAAATTTGTTTTTCATGTTTTTAAATTTGGACATATTGTTGAAAAAGGACAAAAACATTTTTTAGAGGAAGTAATGTAGGCCCATACCCTCTTCAACATTCTATGCTGGTATCACAGGAACATGGCTTTATCAATGTATTTACTATAAATTATATTTTTATGGTTATGGGCAGTGTTGGATACTTTTCTTGAAGGAAGAGAGCTATCGGCAAATTTATTTTTGAAATGCGTTGGTTTTTAGGCTTTTTGTTAAAATGCGCAAAATCTCGAAAAATTATATGTGGTAATCTCCGAAGATTGTCACTGAACTTTGAGGGGAGGAGTCTGTTCTCTTGGTTTTATTCGAAATATATTTATTTAGCTATGAGATCTCCAGGAATCGCTCAATAGTTTTAATATTACCATTTTACTTCTTTCAGGAATGAATGTAAAGACCTATCCGAGCTCTTCGACAAATATTTTTCTTTTCTTATTTTTTGACTAGCAGGCTATTTGGATTTTTGAATTACTATTTAAGTTTGTTTGCTGTGAAGGGCTTTGAAATCTTATTGAAAATCTTGTCCTGTCATAATTCACTGCAGGGAGTCTATATGTTTTAAATCAAGCCAAAGAAGTATCCGAGACAAAAATGTGACAACGATACTAAAATAAAAAAAAAAATTTGTTGGAAAATTAGTTTACTCCAAATTCATTAGCTGACTAAAGCTTAATAAAAGTTTGTGTTTCTGAAGAAAATTAATGTAGTACAATGGATGGAGTTACCGAGAATTCTTATGGTTTTGCTTTGAATTATCTGGAGAATTTTAAAATGAGTTGAAAATGTTTTTAAACAAATGACAGGACAATATCTTATACATGATTCCATTAGTGAATGATAAAGCGTTTCAATATTTGAAAAATGTCTCATTCAACATACATTTATTTTCTGTTAAAAATCTTTCATTTTTGTTTTTGCAGAAAAAGATGTTTAGTTCAGCTACTTAATGTGACCGTGACCATTGTAAATGTGCCGGTCAAGAACAAAAACGCAGCTTGTAATAAAGGCTCTAATTGCCTGAATTGCCTAAACTTTCGCTACACTTGTCGTTTGTAATTTGGATTTGAACCCAAACCTAGTAGATTAACTACCTTCTATAAAAGATGAATCTCTGCATCTTAAATATGGGGCCAATTTATGTCATTTGCTCGTGACTTAGTTTGTTTGTGTTTTGTATCTTGGCGGCCCATAGATTTTAAATCAGCCGCTTGATTATACAAATACAAATTGTTCCTATAGACACAAATCGTTTCATTTATATATTGCCTTTATAAACAGCATCCACTGTGTCAAATTTTCGTAGTTAGTGCAGAATATGCAGGTAAGCAGTATGAAAATGGCTCTTAGTGACAATGCATGGATTTGCAGAACTACAAAACTGACTATCAGCTTTTCATTGGCTCGGCTCCTAACATTTAAGGGTTTATTTATTATTTTTATTTAAAATTTTACAAGGAATTGCTTTTAGCTTTCAGGATGGCAAAAGTAATTAAATTATCATCTACAACCTCATTCCTCGAGTATCATAAGGATGCAGGCGAAATTGAGATGAAAAACAGTTTGGAAAAACGATAAACTTTTGAGTATATCAGAAACTAAATGATGGTATGAATCAGGTGGTCCCAGTGTTCCTACTGGGGCCACTTTCGTATGGTAAGGAAGCAAGTTTCTATCAGACTGATTCAGAACCAAGAATAAATTTGTCAGGCGACAGATTTATAATCTGGCTCATTAGTTTTTCAGCCACAAATAGAACGATCGAGCATATCGTATCTGAATTATCAGCTCGTCAATAATTTCTCTAGATGTAATCTGTACATAACAGATACTTATCCCTCAACTTGCTGACTGAAACGCCATGGACAAATTGGCCAAAAACAACATTAATGGTATGCACCCCATTGTAAACATGGCTTGTTTACAAATCCTTTAAGGTGTTCCACATTTCACAATTACTGTTTTTTCTTGACCTCTGCATATAATTTCATATATTGTTTCTATTGTTGAAAAGACTGTTCAAGTTCAAGTTCTTTTAATTTTCAAGCCAATTACATTCACTATAACACATTATGCAACAGAAAAGAAAAATATTTAAAGAGGGTACCTGCAAAGTGATTTATGCTCGAAAACCGGCACACTTAGAAGAAAAAATAAATAATGTTGTAAAAGTAATGAAAAATGAATAATAATAAACAATAAAATACAAATAATTAAAAAATAAAATAAGACACCAGATTCAACTCACAGCCAACATTCCAAATCGAATAACAATCTTTATATAGATAAACACCAGCACCGGCAACCATGGCCTCATATTATTTAATAATTATCTATTAGGTATAATTTTAATTTATTTTTAGAAAGAGAAATAGAAGAATGTGAATTTACATAACTTTCATATATGTTCCAAAACTTTATTACTGAATTTTTTGGAAAAAATCTGGATCGTTCAGTATGAATTCTAGGGCAAGGCAATTTAGCTGAACGTCTTCTTAGACTATACCTATTCTGAAAAAAAAGAAATTAGCGAGAAATTAATGAATCAAGAGCCAGTGGTAATATTTCTTTATTTTGTTTAAGTCTAAAAAGGACAGAGTGGACTGGAAGGACGAGATCAACTGGCAATATGCACAAAAATGTATAGAGACTCTTAGTAGCTGATTTATCAGGGAGCACCGATGGGGAAGGAAAGAGTGTGTTTAATGTACGAAGGGCCTTATTTTGAAGACTTTGAAGGTGCTTAATTCGAGATTTAAAAGTATTTGAATAAGCAATGGAACAATAATTAAAATAAGAATGAATTAAAGAATAATAAACTGACTTAAAGTCAGGGAAATGGAGGTAAATTTTAGACATCGCAGTAATCCTACATTTCTTCCTAGCCAAATCCTTAGTCTTTCAAGATGAAGCTTCCAAGATAAATTTTCATCAGCTATAAAACCTAGGTACTTCAAGAGTCCTTTCTAGTAATGGTGGCTATTTCTCCCTTAAAATGGTTAGATATTTGAGAAAGTCGAGAAAAGATGATAAAATGGGTCTTCGATGAATTTAAAACAATACGGTTGTCAGTAAACCACTGCAATAGCTTCATTAGACTACAACAGATGTTTTCTCTAACCGATGATTCAGCTGTACCTGTGACAGAATTACGTGTGTCGTCTCCGAACAGTAGAGCAAATCCATCACCTGCGATTGTGTCTATAAGGTCATTGACGTATATTAGAAATAGAATTGGTCCAAGGATTGAACCTTGCGGTACTCCTACCTTTCCTGAACACGGGTTTTTACCGATTTTACTGTACCTCCATCCACAAATTGATTCCTACCAGTAAAGTAAGACTGGATGAGTAAGAGAGCCTTGATTCTTATTCCGTAGTTGTCAAGCTTACCGAGGAGAATCAGGGGACAAATTGTATCAAAGGCTTTCTTCACATCCACAAATATTGTAGCTGGTATTTCGTCACGGTCCATTGCATCATTTGTAGATTGTAGTAAAACCTGTATAGCATGCTTGGTAGAGTACCTAGGCCTGAATCCAAACTGATGCATGATGAAGAAGTTAGACTCAGTCAGATAATTAATCACTCCGTTGTAGATGCAAGGCTCCATAATTTTCGAAAAACCAGAGAGAATAGAGATAGGGTTGTTGTAGTTCTAGGGCTGCTTGCGGTTCCTACCTTTGTAGAGGGATATGAACCTCGCCTACTTGAAAATGGTGGGAAAGATTCCGTCCTAAAAGCAAGAATTGAAGACAAGTGCGATAACGCTGACATAGCAATCCATGGTATCATTGATGAGGTAAGTTGACGACCCATCTGGACCTTCAGAGTGACCGTTTTTCACCTGCCCCAATCTGTTGAGTGACCGACAATCACCTGTTATCTGTTGATGACAGGTGACAGAAACATAGAGGAGCTAGATGACGAAGGTAGGTATTTTTATAATTATCTCTGCAGATAGTTGACTGTTCGAAGCTTCTTCTACGGTTGCTTCTCAAATACCTGCCAAAAAATTTGTTCAGGGAGTTGGCTACTTCTTGTTGCAATGTTGAAAGTGTTTCTCCTGACTTCTTCATGGTCTCAGGAAATGTATTGTTTATTTGCTTAATCAGGCGTTCATTGATTAGAGTCCATGTCTTCTTTGGTGATCCTTCTGCTTCTTGAAACTGTTTATGGTAAAATGCCTGTCTAGCTTAGCTAAGCAACGATGTCGAAGTGTTTTTATAGCTTTTGAATTCGGTACCAGATTCATTGGGATTCTTAGTATATTGCCTGAACAGCATATTTTTGTGCTCAATTCTAGTAAGTAATCTTTGCGTGATCCATGAATTTTTCTGTGCCTTATACCTACCAGAGGGCCTTTTTGATAGGCAGGCAGAGTCAAGAGCAGATGAGAATTTCTCAACAGATAGAGCAGTCATTGTGTCTGAGTCCGTTTCTTCATAAACTGAGTCCCAATCGGGACAAGCTAATGTGGCTCTCAAGATTTATCTATAGATTTATCATCAATAGTCCATCTTTCATTTTTGTTCGTATTTGATTTCCCATGGTTAACCGAAGATTCACCAAACCGGAGAAAGTGGTCCGAAGCATCAGTTAAGGCGATGTAACTCGAATGCAGACTAAAATTCGTAAATATCTTATCTATAACAGAAGCAGACTGTTCACCAATACGTGTTGGTATTCTTACTGTTGAAACTAAACCTGCAGAAAAACTAGTAGTCAGTAAATCCACAGGCGGAGATCTTGAGGCTTGTGACTCCGAATTCACAAGTTCTAAATCTATGTTAAAATCTCCCATAAATACTATTTTCTGGTTTTTAAAATTCAGCTGTTGCGTAAGACCGTTCAACTTACCAATAAAACTTGAGGCACTTGATCCCGGAGGCCGATGTGATTTGATGAACATGCAGATCCTAATTAATAAACAGAGCAAGTCCACCTTTCGAACAGATAGCCCTATTTCTAGTTAATACTCTATACCCAGATATACCAACTAAAGAACTATTACTATCACTAAGAAATGTCTCACATAGTCCTAGAATACCAGTCCTATTACTAGAAAGTAAAATGGAGAGAAAATCAAAACTACTAAGCACTCCGCGATAATTCCAAAACGCGATTCGAGATGATTGTGACTGATTAAATGGAGGAATTTGGTCATTATTTATATATTTACTGGGAGGAAACGACTGGATAAAATGATCAGAATATTCATCACCACCTGATCCCACCGATTAGGTCAAGTTGATTTTTCTCAAAATTATGGAGCCGGTCAGATGTTATCTTATTTTACACTTATCATTAAATCATCATAAAAATAAAACTTACCAAAATCAATCTGGAATGATAGATCTAATAAGCAGAAAGCGCTACCTTAGATTGCTCCAAGCGTGGGAGGAGAAAGGAGGCTTTCGGAACAGATATCATTCCAATTAAACAGCAGTGGTGCAGTCATTTGGCTGACCGAACTTGGAGGCCCATCATCTGACTTGTTAGCTGGAGAAAGAAAAAACGAGTAGAACGAGAAATTTTTTTGCAAAACTATAACTAAGCAGAAAAGAAAGAAAACAATCGCATAGAATATCAAGATACAAAAAGCACACTAAGGCAAGATCCATTTAAATCTCCTTTTTCTTCTTTTTTTCCATTCGCGGAAAGTTAAAATAAGTTCAAATCACTGTCACAACCTATTCATTAACTAATGCAAACCAAACGAAAATACACGCGAGACAATGAAAATGAAGAAGATTCTTTGATTTCCAGCCATATGTTCGTCAAATGACGTTACTTATCCTGGCTTTTCCTGCATTTTCCACCATTAGTAAATGTAACTTATCCGACAATTAATCCAGACTGCTTCAAGTAGTAATTCTCCTAATCTTTGGCACCAATCTCATGAAACGCTAAGAATTATTAATCGGGCTTGTTGGATAGGAATGCTTGAACGCACTAAAAATTTTGCTGTTTTTTTGCTTACGTTCAGAGTTGCTGGATAAGGAGTAAATAAGTGGATAAAAGGTCCATTTTTTAAGGACTGCATCATGCACAAGTTGCATAAAGCACACATTAACAAAAATTCTTAGAATAATGTATATAACTTTAATGTATATCTGCCCACTTTTATGGTGCATTCTTAAAAAGTACTGTTTAAACCCTGCAACTGAAAATAAATTTTACTTGTGAAATGAATTTATCGCCATCTGTTTTCTTATACATCATTATCTTCGATTATTCCTTATATAGAAAGTAGAAAATAAATCAAGGGGAGACAAAAATCAAGAATCTGTAAGAATCTGCTAATTGTCCTTTCATGGCTTTCATCATAGTGCACTAAGAAAAAGATAGTCTTATTTGAACTAATTTATAAAAGTGGTGCTTAAGAAAGCCCTTTTATGACAATCTAGACTAACCTAGGTCTGTCATAGCTAGAAACACTCAGCTCATTCTCCATGTAGCCCAAATTTTTACCCTTATTTAATGTTGCGTTTGCACTCGTAAATAAGATAAATGGTAATTTTCTATGTAAAACAGACAATACCAGTGACTTGAGTTCACAAAAATGGGGCAGAAGGTTGATTCCATGTGAAATTTGGTAATTCTAGTGCCTCCATCCACCTCTGGTATAATAAATGCATAAGGTACAAGACAAACTTAACTGTATTGGTGGAGTAAAAATACAGTTTGAGGTGTAAATTTATAATCATTCCAATACATAAGAAGACAATTTTTACTTCACAGTATGGAAAAATAATCCTAGGCTAGTTAACATATTTTATTCTCCTATTAGGAGGAGAACCTTTATCAGTAAATTTCTAGTGGACCTTAAAAAAATCATTTGATGCCTTTCTTATGCTTTTTCATAATTCAATAATAGCTTCTGCAGTTGATTCCATCTTGAGCCCTTAAAGGGGCCCTGAAAGTTATTTTATATGAATAATGAAAAAGCATAAAAAAGCATTGAATGATGTTTTCACTTTCATCCTAGCTAAATTATATGGCCCACTGCAAATTTACCCACCCCACCCCCCTAATGTGCAAATTTAGGCTATAGGCTACCCTGAATTGTCAACAGCAAAGTTTCAAATTACAAAATTGAGCACTATTTTTGTTGACAGCATTAAAAAAAACTTGAAATGGTAGGAAAATGGTTGTATTTGAGTTGCTTAATAAATAAGATTTCAATTATTATAAATAGGTATTTTTGGAATAGGCCTATATTACTCTTGAACAACCTATTTATAAACTAGTGATATGTTTTTAACCACTTTTCAGTAACTTAGCTAGTGTTTATAACTTCTTTGTGTGGTTACAAAAATGAAATACTTTGGAGGCCCCTTCAAGGGCTCAAGATGCAATTAGCCCCCAAAGCAATTATTAAATTATGAAAAAGGTATCAAATGACATTTTCAATTTCATCTTAGCTAAATTATATAGCCCACTAGAAATTTACCCGTTTATCTTCACTTTTTTTTAAGTTTTTTTTTTTAGAAATTCATAATTTTTCACAATAAAATTTTGTTCAATTTTGAAAAATTAGCTAAATTTGGTAAATTCCATGTCATCTTAAAAAATTTTGTATATGTGTTGCTATTGAAAAGACACTGGCAGAAGTACAAAAATATACTTGCTATAGCAGGTCATTGCTAAAAAAAACTTCTAGAAATTTTGTGTGGCGCAAAAAATTGTAGGATGGCATATCTTTCAGCACAAATTTGAAAACAGATAAAATACTTATCAAAATAAAGGCTTTTTTTCATACATTTTTTTGCCAAGTTAGAAAAAGAAGTGAAGATAAAGGTTCTCCCCCTGGAAAATAAGTTAACTAAGATTATTTTGCATGTACAGATCAAAGTACACAGATCATTATTTGATAGATTTCTGGGACTAAAGGATCATTTTATATCAAATAGAGTAGTATATTGCCAAATATCAGGTCAAAAAGTAGTTTTTCTTACTATTTATCTAATATCCACATCTGAGGGCACTGTAATAGGAGGGGTTGATAGGTATAACTTCTTGAAAACTAGTTCTTTAATCGAGGTCAAAACTTCAGACAAATTAGTTACAGATAAGAAAATTGTGAACTCAGATAAATTGATCACAAAAATATTTTGATTTTAAAGCACAACCTAAAGTTAATTCTTCTTCCTACTTGCTTTGTTATTGTCCTCATCCTGTCTTGCTGGAATGTTAGCACATAATACTCCTTGCAGGCAAAGCTGCAGGGTAAACTGTTCCAATGGCAGCTGCAGCTGAGAGACTCACACCTGCTGGTGCAGTTGCACCACACCATCTTCAGCAGATTTTTGGGTGCTGGTGAAGCATCTGTCATAATGGGAAGATATATATTCCATGACAAAGAGAGGCGCCAATCCCACTCTTCAGGCTTTAGTGAATTGAATGTGTCTTGCCACTTCATTATTTGCAAATAGCACCTGTAAAAGTGGTACTTTGTGCATCCAAAGTTGGTAGAGGCCACTCTGCCTGAATGAAAGCATTTGAACTTGCAACCTGCAAAGTAAATATCCATACCTAGACATCTTTCAGAGTCTTCTCATTACTTTTCCCTTTGTATATGCAGAGCAAAGCTTTCTCTCCAGCTTCAGTGATCTCCTGGTGTAATGAAGATCTTGCAAGCATTCTTAAAAATACCATCTTTAAGTGACAAAGAAACCAATGCTGGTTTCCCTATGCTGTAAAGTCTAGATGTTGTATCACAGCCAGACATTGCATGGCAAACGAGTAGATTTTCTCCTGCTTTGGTTCCTAGCTTGTTCTTGACCTTTTTATGTCATACACTCATCAGCTATTTTCATGCATGTCTGTCTGCATAAAGATATCACATGCATCAAGCTTGGTATGGTACAGCAGAAGGACTAATTTATTTATTTATTTTTTTATTTATAGCCCACAAATTAAGATAGTTAATTAAACTGTAGAGTAATAGAAAAAAAAACTAACACAACATTATCACAACTGTTAATAGGTTGGTCAACACAGCACAGCTGGTTGCAGTTTGTACTACAAGACATCATCATCCTCCTGAGCCTGTAGAACTTTACTTCCTTAGTTTTCCAACCTCTCAGTAAGTAGGTCAATGAAGTATTGTTTATTTTTCAGACTTCTCAAAAGTTCCTCCTTACTTTTGACAATCATATTAGGAAAGAATTTAATCATTGGATGCAACAAGCCTTTGGTTCTCTTCAGCTCTGTGCAATTTTCGTTGTTGGTGTATCAGTGTAAGAGTCAAAACTACCACTGCCTGACCAAAATGTCTTTTGATATATTCTACTTGAGATTATGCTGCCTTAGAGTATGTGAATCCAGCAGTCCATGGTATTCTGTGTACTAGACAACCTCTCCTCAACCAAATCTCTGGGATGTTGGTAATGTCACTGGACCACCAAGCCCCTAAAATTTTATCAGTGCATTTACTAAAGAGGCTTTTTCAGCTGTCCTCATCTCCTTGAACAAAACTAAAGAGCAATGTTCAAAAAGTACAGAACCTTGTTCAAGTCAGAACCACTGGTGCTAACCACTGAGGCTTGATCTTCAAAGATTAGAGCTGGTTTGACCATTTCTTTCATGCTATCTATCACCACAGATGACTTCTCAGCCATAGTTACAGCTTTATCCATTCTTATGAAAACATGTTTGTTAATTTTTTTTTGCTTCTATGTCCTTCAGAATCTCTCCTCCCATGGATTTGGCATTGTTTACTTTTACATATGATAAGTGCAAACGCCAGTAATCATGTTTAACTGCTGTGAATCCTGCCCAAAGAGTTTTAGGGGCTCAATGTATTAAACTATCTTTTCTGTATCCACCAGATCTCTAGCTCTCCTTGAAAGTATTGCTTCTGCATAATTTTCAATAGTCAACTCTTCAAGGCCAGTCAGGTTCTGCATAAGTCCATTCACAAGAACCAAAATAGGCAAAGCAGATGTCCAAATTGTCTGCTACAATTCAGTCATGCCTCTGCCTCTACTTGGTGTAAAGATTATGGCTGGAAGCTGCAAAGTAAGAAAGCATTTCTAACAAATACTGTAGATAAAGCTCAAAATTGCCACTTTGTTCAGCTCTCAGGTTTTTTCTCAAGATTGCAAGTAGGTCCAGATACTGAAACCAAAGATGGGCAGTTTTGTTCTTTTATACTATGAACTATTTCATGGATAAGCTCTGCTGCTTCTGAGACACCTTGACAAGAGACAGCTTTGCCTTGTAACATACTTTGCCCAGTGTTAGGCATGTATACTTGACTTGTGATTTCCAAAAGTCCCAAGTCAGCCATAAGGAAGGCAATGGGTCCTAGGAAACTCATGCATATGTGAAATACACCTAGGACAATAATAGCATTTTTAAAGCACTTTTCACAGGCTCTGCATCAGCACTACACTTTGGCTTCCAGTAAAACGGTTGGTCAAAGATGATTAGAGTTTCTCCAGCTTGACTAGTGCTCTTGTTAGCTTTATTCTTTTGTTGGAAGTAAATAAAACAAAACAAACCTTTTATATAGTCTTGAACCCAGTCATGTAGCAAGTACTATGGTAGATGGCCCAACTGATTAGATCAGCTAAAAAAGGGCATGGACTAAATAAAATCAAGTTTCTAACTTCATTTTTGAATATGCCACCTTTCATTTCATAGGAACAATAAAAAAATAGAACAACCTCTTAATCTCGAGTTTTAACCCCTCCCCTTCCTTTTAGGGCGAAAGCGGGCATAAGGGTATGGCAAAATGGAAACCTGAAGTCAGATTTGGAGATATATGTATGTATATATATATATATATATATATATATATATATATATATATATATATATATATATATATATATATATATATATATTTTAGTGGTGTCTATTTGTGAATGAAATAAGCAAGTATTTCAGAATCTTAAAGTATTTCCCAGAATTATATAGTGTTTCCTTATGGAGAATAGAAGTACTAAACCAATATTTTGTTTTTCATCTCTTGATGCATTGTAGATTAGGTAGCTCCAGTCCTGTATATGGGGCCATTTGGGATGGTTTGGAATGAATTGTCAAAAAGTGACCATGATATATTTGAAAGAGCATAAAATAAGAAATCTAATGGTATTACTATTTTTGTTTTATAATGTTTCCTTCCAAAGGGTATTGCTCTCACTCAAGCAAAGCTAAATTTCATTGAGTTGAGATTGTAGAAGCCCATTTTAACAAAGAACTTTTGATATATCACAAATTTCAATTAATGGAGAAATATATTATTAGGGCTATATCTGGGACCATCCGAGGAGGTGGGTTGTATTGCCAGAAAAGTGACCACAATATATAAAATAGTAAATCTAATAGTGCTATTTTATTTGTTTAGTATGTTTCCTCTGAAAGTGTTCAAACTCTAAATATTTACTGGGAGGATTCCCCTCAAACCCCCAATCTGTATTCCTGGGTAACACTCTTGCTATGTCCTCTCCTTAACTAAACACTAGCCTATAATAGGTAGCAAAAGAGTAGTAGCTTAGCTTACCATTCAATCTGGTAAAGGTAGACTATAGCCTAGTGTAGGGCCAAGATCACCCAGAGAATAAAGAAGTGGGCATTTACTGTTATACTCTCCAATCAGTGTTCTTTCTAAATTTCATGATTGCTGTTGTTGCTATTGTGTCACAGGCACCATCCCCCTAGCAAGGCTAGACATAGCCTAAGTTAGTCCTAGGCAATATACTAATGTTCTGCTGCTTTTGTTAATGTGTTTCTCTAAATGACTTGTAAACTGCAATCATTCATAGGACTTGTTGATTTTTTTTTCTTCATTTTGTGGTTTTTATTTCTATTCCCTTCAAGCTTGTTGTTTTATTTATGAAATTGGAATTCTTTGTCACTGTTGGAACATGCATTGTATGAAATTTGGAAATTAAAGGTATATTGCCAAGCATGAATTTCTTGAACAATGCCTGACAAGATTGAAGATAACAGTTGGAAAAACTCAAGCCTACGGCGAAGAAATAGTGATCCAGTATGTTATGTTGCTACAGACGAAGATGCAGACATTGGATTTATGAAGCTTTATGAAGACACTCTTCAAGATCTTTTGCAGAAAGTACGAAAAGAGGATAAAACGACCAATGATTTGCAAGGTAAGCATTCATATTTTGGCTGTTTCCAATCTTTAGAACTAACTACATAGACCAATGGTTGTTGGGTTTCTGATAGGTGAATAGTTTTCATAATTCAACTATCATGTCTCTACATAATTAATATTTTTTCAATTAACTTTCTAATTTTTTCAAAATGCTTGCTAGTATTTTAGACAAGGACAAATAATGTTGCGAAAAGTGTAGGCAATGGGGTAATTCTCTAGCTCGGAAAGTTGTTGTGCTAGCTGAATGAATTATTAAGAAATAGATCTATCATCCAGCTTAGGGCTTGAAACATTTTTGGCTGGTATTTTCAAGCTTCTTATAAGTCTTCTTAAGTTATAAGTCTCTAGCAAGTTAAAAGCTCTTGCAAGTTCAGTTTTCAGTAAAAGTGCCAGATTTACAAAATTTTGCAAATGCAGGAATATATGACAAGTCAGTTTATTTGAGCTAGCTTTATAGATATATTTTGCGTAATTGGCAAAGCATTAGTTTTTTTTCGTTTAAGTTTCAGCTTTGCTCTTTACTATCATAAGAATTTTTGTTTTAATTAATAATCAATAAGAATATAGTTTTAACTCACCCCAGAAATATCAACCAATGCAGTAGCATCAACAAAAAGTAAGGAAAGATATAAAAAAGAGAAAAAAACTATCCCGAAATCAAATTCGCCTTTACAATTTTTCTGAATTCACTAAATCGGTTACACTTTTTTCGCTGAATCAGGCAGAGGATCCCAGACAGTGTGAGAATCAGTCAAAGAATTGGAGTCTGATCTGAATGTGAAACTGAATAAAACTTGAATGTTACAAGAAACTCGGAGATCGTATGTGCAATGGTGAAAGACAAGAGATGGACTAGTTCTGAGGGCTACAGGAGCATCACCATGTTATTGAAGGAAAATGAAAGACATCCACGAAAGATTTTGAAGGGACTTCATTTTAAAACAACAGCTTATTGTTACGACTATTTGCTTCAAGGATAGTCTTCTTTGCTTTGTCATTTACCTTAGGAAGCAGTAACAGAAGAGAAGCAAAAGTCGATATCCATATAGCAGGGTAATAAGAAGTAATGGAACACATATTTTTAGGAATAATTTCTTATAGTTAACAACCATTATATCAAACAGTTCGTGGGAACGAACGGTAAGTGACTCGGACCAATAGTAGCCGAAACTGTAAAAACAGAATTTTGATAGCAATTGATGCCTCAAAATAATTGGTTTTTATGCTAATCTCTAGTATATTAAATTCATTAAGTTTAATGTTACTAATAAAAAGCTACGAGCCTGAGAAAATGTCCCTTATTTTTGAAAAAGGGGGAAAACACCCTCAAAAAGTTATGATTCTAATAAACATCACACCATCAGATTCAGAATATTAGAGAACCCTACAGTTGGGTTTTCAGGCTCATATCTACAAAAATTTGGAATTTTGTATTTTTTTTGACAGAAAAAAGACCACTTATGCGTTTTTTTTTCTTTTAGGGGTGATCATATTGAACCAATGGTCCTAGAAAATTGCAATATAGCTTATTCGACCAGAAATCAAAAGTTCTAATGCTCTTTTTAACTGACCAAAACAATTAGAGGGCAATTAGCTCCTCTCTGGCGTCCATTTTTTCTCCGAACACGTTTGATAAAAATCTTAAGATAGTCATTTGATTCAGCATAGTTGGAAGGTCCAATAATAAAGCTTTAGGTGATGACATGACCCTCCATCGTCCCTGGGGAAAGGGGTGTAAGTTATGCAATTTGCTCATATTGTCCACGTATAGTATTTGTTATTGGGAATTATGAGGAGAGTTATCGGGTTAATTTTCTACAGGAGGGATGATTATCTTCAGGGAAAATTGGTCGTAGGTAGAAAAGTTCCTGGGGGTATTCTCGTTACACAGGAGGGGGGAGGGAGAGATTTCCTGGTATGATTTGAAAAAACGGTCAGAAGTTAAATATAATAAAACAGTTTTTTCAACTGAAAGTAGGAGTAACATTAAAACGAAACACGAACGAACAGAATAAACATAACAAATAGAAGTTATTCTGTATATGAGGGGTGCTGCCGCTTCTCAACCCTCGCTCTTTACGCTAAAGTTTGAATTTTTGTCCAGATTCTTTAAGAAAGGCTAGTCAAACTCCAGGACCGTTGATTTTGAATGCGAAGTATCTTTAGAGAACTTTAAGGCTCTAGCATAAAGAGTGAGGGTCGAGGAAGGGGCAGCCATCCTCATTTACTAAATAATTCTTAGTTCTTTGAAGGTTTAATGCTGCCCCTTATTTTCAATTGAAAAAGCTTGTTTTTTTTTACATTTAATTCAATAAGGTTCACACATGCTTGACATTATGTCTTGATTTGGCTTACTTTTATATGAACTTTTCCCTTTTCTACTAAAATATTTGCTTTTTAGGCTTTCTAAATCACCAGCAAAACTATGTTGGCAAGCTCTTGAAAGAAATAAAACAATTGAAGGAAGAAAAACAGAAAATGTCGTTTGAATTGTTTGCTGCCAAAATGGAGGTCGAAATTCTGAAGAAGCAACAGTTTTGCATCTATGAACCTGGGTACATAACAGGTATATGCTCGCTTCAACAGCCATAAAGTTTCGTTCTCGGAAGTTTTGAAATTGTGTTAATAAAAAAGAAAATGACCAAATTTTTCAAGAAAATATTGCAACCATTTTGCCTTGTGCATAGAATATAGTCAACAGAAGGAATCCTAATCATTTAAACATTATGATGTAGAAAAGAAATAATAACAGAAGTACCACGATAAGTTTAGCGATAACGAGTACAGTTAAATACCATTAGCTTAATTATAATTCTTTAATTAGGCCGCAGCTGATGTTGTTTTATCTTCTCTGAAGTCACCTTGAGTTTTAGCCATTAGTTTTCCATAATCTCTGGATTAATGGGAATAAAGTATATTCTTTTATTTTAAAAAGCTGCCAGTTAATGGAAACGTTTTGTATTTTCTTTCCTTCTAATTGTATTTTAATTTCTGATCTAATTATTCTCCAGTTTCATTCTATATTCTCAGAATATTCTCAGTTTTAAGTTGCATCCTAATTCCTTTTAACCATTGACCTTCATCTCATCCTATTTAATGCATACGTTGTCTGAGGCCTTTTGTATTGTGACCTCGCCAGGGATGGCAATCTTTAACTACTGAATGGGAATCCTTCTCTTATTGATGGACACTTACAATATATATTTTAACTTGCCTCGGTTCAGGTATCGACGGAAGAAAATAATAAACTACAGATATACTCGTATATCTGTATATACAGTATATGTATATGTATAGTATATGTATAGATATGTATATGTATAGATATAGATATGATATGTATAGTATATGTATAGTATATGTATAGATATACAGTATATGTAAATATACTCGTAATCGCGTTGTACTCGTCAATTAATTTAACGCTAGTATGTATTTGTATGCCCTCTCCTGTTTCTCTCTCTTCTCAGATTTCCAGTTCCTTTACTTGAACAAAATGCATGCCCAGTTCCAAGTGAATGAGAGAGTAACTTCAAAGAATACGTTCCTCCCATCATGATAGTGGTGAATTTAAATTCGGTATACAATATTACCGTAATCAACAAAGTAACGCACATTAGTATTGGTTTGAGAGGAGGGATTGTAGAAAATTTACAGGTTCCTTTGAAATGGAGAAATGTTTTAGTCTCTTTGTAAAGTAAATGTACTATTGTCATAGTAGCCAGGAAAGGAACAAAAACCAGATTGCGTAAAATCATAATGCCTGTTTCAATTAACCGGTCTTGGCTTTGTAATGGTCAAGATTCCGATTAAAGAGCATGTGAAACGGATACGGCAGGAAGCTAGGTTATATCTCCAAGAAAGAAAAAAGCAATCAACGCCATCAAATGTTGCCTTAAAAAACAACGAAGACATTACTGAAACCCAGACAAAAGTATTAGCAGTATGTTTTTTCTTATAGTTCTAATTACCGACCTTGAACCATATTAAGTTGGAAACAAATATAACTATTTGCTGATTGTATGCAACTTGGTCTTTTTTTGTTTGTTTTTACACTTTATTACGTTTAAGTCACTAATTTACTGAATATGACTGCTACTTGTAAACAAATAAACCTTACTTTTGGAATCAAAATGTTTTTTATATCATATGCATCGTATGCATTGTTTGTGGTGAACAGAAAACACACGAGAAATTATTTAGTGTCTTATTTAGTTACAACTTTATCGATTTTATTTTAGGATGTATATGGGCCAGAGCAGAATCAAAATTCTGGGAAGTTTTTGGGGTATTTTTCCCCCTCCACTCTTGAATCAAAATTAGCGCCCTTTTTTTTATAAACAGTATGGGATCAGGATTGCCACAATACTATATTAGAATTTATTATTTTATCAGGAAAAAAAGGAAATAGGAAAGTACTTTCTTCAAGACAATTTTGTCTGTGTTGCTCGTATTGTCAATAGCTTGCTAATGCAATGCAGTAGGTTAATTTTTAGCTAATTTGCATTTATATTAGAAAAAATCCAAGGGCTTTTCCCTTCTCTATTGCAGCTTATATTAATCAAGTCCCAAATCCCTTATCCAAACTTCAGAAATTAGGAAAGGTCCGTTCTAACAAAACGGGTTCAAACTTCTGGAAGATTCAATTTTAATGAAATTTCTGCTTTTATTTCCTTGCTAAAAACCTGGAAAATTCGTTATTTATTCAGTCTCTTTTTTGTTGCGTCGTTTTTTTTTTAGCTAACCAACGCCATTTGTACTTGAGCAAATGTTCCGAAGCCACTTCTCTTCCCTTCCCTGTATAGTATTATCAGTAGTGTTAAATTAGTTATCCAATTTGCTTTGGGCTGGACTTTCCTATGCCAGCAACAGCATACTATTTCTATGTTAACTAAGGGCTCGAATGCTTGAGGGCTGATTGTGAAGGGAGCCTGCCCCAGGCTGAAAGAAAGGATAAGCAACTCATTTCCAGAGACTAATTTTCATGCATATCGAATGCTGTCAAATGCCAAATAAAATAAACGCCATAGTATTTAAGTATCCATATGAAGCATTTTTTTAACAAAGCATTATTTTTATTTAATCACTATTTGGTTTCGAAACATATGAAAAATTTCATAAATGAGACTTTAGATTGTAAAAAAAAAAAAAAAAAAAAAAAAAAATGCGGCCACGGCCAGGCCTTCAAAATAGTATTAGAGCCTTCAAAATAATATTAGAGCCTGAAATATGGTTGGAGTAAAGTCAGCCTTCTTATCCTACCCAGTAAAGCACAACATACCGTGCCGGAATCCTAATACTAATAAAACAACCAATTTTCGAACAATTTTTCCATCCACAGCTCTTTCCCCTCATCCACTTCATAAATTTCCTTTCGCAAATCCCTTAACCCTTCGCTCTTTTCCAGAAAATGCAAGAAATTTTCCTCCCACTTTCCGCATGTCGGACAACTGTAAGAACCAATTTATTCACACTCTTCCCAAATATCTTCCTCTTCTCCCAAGTGGCATAAAGTTACCTCTACAAGAAATCAACCACTTAGTATCATCCTTAGATAGCCAAGCTCTAAAACAAACCCCTCATCCCACCAGTAAAGTCAGTTGTTGGAATCTGGCACACACACTTCTGAATTTCCTGATCAACTAAAATGGAATGGGCGTGTTTGGACGCCTCTCCTGTTTCCCTATCTCTGCCATAGCACCAACTTCATTCACCAGACATTCTACACGAATCTAATATCACCTTAATCTACCCTATCCACGACCATCTTTTCCAGTCTAGAAGAGACTTTACCGATGTTTACCTCGATAATCTATGGTTTTCCATGCTTACCTCTCTATCCCAATAATGTTTCCATTGTAACTGAACCCCCGTGTAAATGACCCCCCGTGCACCTAGACCCCGTGCAACTGAACCCCCGTTCAACCGAACCCTCATGCACCTGAACCCTCGTGCAACTCAATCCCCGTGCAACTCAACCCCATTTAACTAAACCCCCGTGTAACTGAACCCCCATGTAACTGAACCCCCATGTAACTGAACCCCCTTGCAACTGAACCCCAGTATAACCGAACCCCCGTATAACCGAACCCCCGTGCAACTGAACCCTCGTGATACTGAACCCTCATGTAACTGAATCCCCCTTAAACTGAACCCTCGTGCAACTCAACTCCCGTGTAACTCAACCCCATTTAACTAAACCCCCTGTAACTGAACCCCCACGTAACTGTAACTGTGTGTAACCATGTAACTGTGTGTTAACAGAACACAACTGATGAGCAAAAAGTGATGCAAGAGAGGGGTAATACCGAACTCTCAGCTACCATTCATGGGAGACATCTGACAGTTTATAAGTGACCATGGAATTCCTGTGTTGTTTTAAAGTCACTTTTCTGTGAATAGGCAGCGTGGCGGCAGAGTGCACCTTGCGACGATAAATCACATCAGTCCAGTTTTTGTCAGGAAAAAATTACTCAGTGATAATTTATTGCTCCCGCTAGCATTATGTGTTTCTAGGTCCGGGCCTAGGGACCTAGTGGTAAATCCAGGCCTGAGCGTGCACTTATTTTCTTTTGGTGAATTGACTTTCCCTTTAAGCACTCTCTGAAAGTTCCTACTTATGACACAAATCCCTTTTCAAGATATTCCTTCTTGAAAATATGCTTTCACATAATTTTTCGTGGTTTAGTTCAAGTTTCACCTCCTATACCCCGATCTGTGTAATATTCAGCTTGATTTTCATAACCATATAGCGATAATTTAAAAGCTGCAAAGGTCATGGTAAGAGCAGCAGAAGTAATAATAGTGTTGAATTAGTAGTAGTAGTAGCAGTAGTAGCAGGTAGATGCCCCAAAGTTTCATCTTGATACGCTAAGCTGTTCCAAAAAAAATTGCTGAGACACCTATATCAATAGTCTCTATATTATTACTACTTACCAACTTTTCAAATTTAAGGTTTTTACAGAGGGAATGGTCTTAAAAGCTTTGAAAGTGGGTCTTTTGATTGGAAATTGAAAGTTCGAGTTTAATTTCTGAGACTCAAGGTAATTACAGGACAATCCGCCTTTCCCTCTTCCCTGCCACCCCCCCCCCCAAATACATACGATCAAAATAAAATAAACATTTTCTTCAAAATAGTCTGAAGATCAAATAACCATGCCTTTGGCGGTTAACAACCCCACCAGCAGCATCTGGGGCAAGGGCTGTAAGTTAAGCTAGTTGCTCATTGCTAACACATAAGGTTTTTGTAGAAAAAAAAATTGTATGAACTTTGGGGGGGAGGCTCATTCGATTGGAAATCAAAATTTCCAGTGCACTTTTTCAGAGTTAAAAGTGATCGGAGGGCTTCCACCCCACCCTATTTTTCCCCCAAATACATCCGATCTAAATTTTGGGACGGCCATTTTATTTAAAAATGTTTAAAGGTTAAATAACTATACCATAGTTAAATAACTATGGTTCATAACCCTATTGTGTTTTACCCAATGTAAGTACGGTGGTTGAGTTGCACGAGTGTTCAGTAGCACGAGGGTTCAGTTACACGGGGGTTCAGTTGCACGGGAGTTCGGTTATACGGGGTTGAGTTGCACGGGGGTTCAGTCACATGGGGGTTCAGTTACACGGGGGTTTAGTTAATTGGGGGTGAGTTGCACGGGGGTTGAGTTGCACGAGGGTTCAGTTAAAGGGGGTTCACTAGCACGAGGGTTCAGTAGGACCAGGGTTCAGTAGCACGAGGGGTCAGTTTCACGGGGGGTCTGTTATACGGGGGTTCAGTTGCACGGTGGTTCGGTTATACGGGATTCAGTTACACGGTGGTTCAGTTACACGGTGCTTCAGTTACACGGAGGTTCAGTTACACGCACACCTCCAATAATTCATCCTTTTTACTAGCCTTGTACTTCTTAAAGACAAGATCCGCAAGCCACCTCCAATAACTAAGTTAATAAACCTCTCACCTAAACATAGCATCCTTTTATTATACTCTAATTGTAATTTTCCTAATCTAGCACCCCTATCGAAACCCCAAATTTCTGTTCCATGCTCCATTGCCAACCTAATACTATCTTTACGACATACTGACCTTAAACAAGTACTTAGAATAATTCCTGTTAAATTGTACCCCTTATTTTCAGATTTCTTGTGAATACCCCATTTACGATCCTCTATTAACCTACACCCTAAGTCAATAAACTCATCCACAACAGGCAAATTTTCATCCCTCTTTCTCCCCCTTCCCACTTTTCCTAAAAACCAAAACTACTGATTTACTAACATTAATTATTGGCTCTTTCCCCTGTAGATACACCTCTAAAATATTAAAAAGCATCTGTAGGTTTTTTGCTGAGTCAGCCAACAGAACAGTGTCATCAACAAACAATAGAACAAAGAACTGCATCACATTAAGCTGTACTAGTAGAGCCTAGTTTTGCTCAAACTTCTTCACTGTATCGTTCAGATACAGTGATGAAACCAAGCAACCTTGCTTCACTCCAAGTCTACTTACAGCAACTCTAGAGAGAGATTCTCCAACCCTTACTGACACCTTAACTACATAATAAATATGAACCAATATTTCTGCAAAACGTACCGAAAGACCTAAATCGAATAAAACTATTATTAATAAATCCCTTCTAAGCTCATCGAACCCGTTCCTGAGATCTAAGAACGTAGAACATAAACTACCATTCTTCTTCTAGTATACTTTTTAACTAACGAGTCCAATGTAGAAATCTGATTTACCGCAGAGTATATCTTTGTATTTCCTGCCTGTATTTCACTTAATTTTCTCCCTTTTTCTAACCAAACATCTGATCTTCTTGATCGAGTCTTCTCAAAGCACTTACCAATGCTCTTCCCCAAGTAAATACTTCTATAGCTTACACGTTGAGCCGTCCTGGCCGAGTGGTTAGCTCACTGGACTTGAAACGCTGAGAACGAGGGGTTGGAATCATGGTGTCGCTGGTTATTTAAGTTGGAAGGTGGGGGAGGAGGGGGTCAGTGGTGTGACTTTGTAGCTCAGCCAAAGTTGACCCAGCTCTAAATTGAGTACTGGGGGAAATTTCCAAATTTCCCCAGCTGGGGAAATCTGGGGAAAAACTTAGGAAGCGTCAAATGATTTGCCCCCAACCACGTATTGTACTCCCGGCCGAAGGCAGTGAATCAGGAGATCGGTCCTGCGCAACGCCAACCAAGAAGATTGGTCAGCATGCGAAAACGTTTTGTTTGTTTATTTTATATTTTTTTACATTTGAGGACACATCACCTATTTTAAAAAGACAGACTACAATTTATGTAGACCATGGCAAAAGCTACTGAGACTTGAAAAAAATATCAGAAATTTTTTTAGATATTAATAATAGGGTCCAAGTCCAAAGGCGAGTGGGAGGGAATACCATCTGTAGAAGATTTCTTCCGGTTCTTCGAATCGTTCCAAATTGTACCTTCTTAGATATTTTCACAAGTTTCAGATCATCTGGGCCAGGTGATTCTTGAAGGGCCTTGCACTCCTTTAATATGTGCTTGATTTCTATTGTCGAATCATCACTCCTAATTAGCCTTTCTTTTTCTTTGTTTTCTAAATATTCTCGCCAACTTTACGCTGGTTCCTGGTTTCCTAAATTTTCTTGAGATGCTACTAAAGTTCCCGATTATTGCTGGAATAGAAAGTTTTCCTAAGTTGATCTGTTTTCAGCTCTTCAAATGCCCTCTTTTTCCTTTTAATCAATCTTGCAGCTTTTCCGATGCAAGTTCAAGCCGCTGTCTCTGAGAAGTGCAGTCCTTATCGAAAAAAAAACAAACTATTTTCCTCTCCGTCTTTCGGCTATTTTTTTTACCTTCAACATACATAATTCTAGCGATCCTCTCTAGGAAATCTTCCATTTTTCCTTCCTTTGCTATTGGTCCCACCTGTTCCAATTGCTGCTGGGACTCATCTGATGAAATATTCTTTAAATCTATTCTCTCCTTCCTGTCCTAAATTCAACGCTGTTTTACACCTCATGCCGTATCATGGGGGGTCAGCAATCCTTTTATGGACCTTTTCTTCTAACTCACCCTGATTCCTTCTAAATAACTTTAATGAATGAAGCCCCGATGGGCACGTGATCAGATCCGGCCACTGACCAAACCCCTAAATACCTACGAAAGGATAAAAGAGAAATATCTACTAAAGTATAATCAATAGCACTTGGAGACCCCTCTGAAAAATTCGTAAAACCCCCCACAAACTCATGCTTACCACAGGGAAACATGTCTAAGAGTAAATTCTTTTACCTTCATAAACCTTTGTATATTGAAAAAAAATCTCGCTAGCTCAAGAGGCATAGTTGGCATAATTTATTCATAAATTACTGTGTTGATAAGGGCATGGATTGAACATCCATGGATTAAGACAGAGATTTTGATTAGGAATTGACAGTAAATAGTCAAAGAGTGAAAGAGATTTTTCTGACGGATTTTTCTTAAAATTTTGCTGACGCTGATCAGACAGTATGAACTTTTTTGTCCTTGAACATTTTCCTGTAGTATATTTAAGCCTGCAATGTATTTATGCTCTTCTGTATTCAGTGAAAATGTTAGATGGCGTTGGAATTTTAATAACAACAATTTCAAATAATGTTTGCAGTCTCATAATAATTTTGATGATGCTTACCTTGATTGTTGTCCATTAGTGAAATAAAACACAGTTTGACTTTAGGATTTGTCAATCCACTTCCAACATATGTTTCTATTTATTTTGCTTTCAACAAATGTTTTATGCTCCGATGTCTTCTATTAAATTTCGAGGTCTGAAAATACGAATTCACATTAGGTTCTAAGCTGGTCGAAACTAATGTTCACACAAAAAAAGTACTATTTTTTTCCAAAATTATGCTAAGAGGAGTACCGTAAAATTAGTACCTTTGCAAGATGTACTGTCAAGTCGCTGTTTTTCTAAAGATAGTACAGATGTGCCGCAAATTGGAACAACGAAGAAGATATTGGTTGTGAGAATACATTCTCATTTCATTGTTCGCCACGGCTACGTTTAGGGTCATCTTTATTAATATCTGAAGATAGAATGACATAGTGACTCGGTTCTTGTTTTTTAAATTTGAATATTTTAGGCATTTCCTTGTGCGATTCCTTATCAAACAGTTATATGGCTAAAAGTTCAATGGTGTTAAGCTACTGGATTTTGGCGACCAGTTCGCCTCACCAAGTTTTTAAATTGAAATTTCGAGGAAGTTTAAATTGTAGAATGTTATTTCTTAAAGTTTAATTCAATTTTTCAGTTCAGTTTGTTTAAAAGTCTTAGGTACACAATTTTAAAATGATTGGTTGTGAGAGAGAGAGAGAGGGAGAGAGAGTGAGAGAGAGTGAGAGAGAGAGTGTGAGAGTGTGAGAGTGTGAGAGAGAGAGTGAGATTGAGTGAGAGAGAGTGAGAGTTTGTGTGAGTGTGTTAGAGAGAGAGAGAGAGAGAGAGAGATAGAGATAGAGATAGAGGGATAGACAATGGAATGTAGGAGAACTAAAAAGAGCCTATATTCACAAATAAATTATAGATTATAAGTAACTTCGTGTTACCAACAAAACTCTACTACAACTACTACTAACAACTCACTGCAGCCCCAAGCCGCCCAAGGTCAACACAGCTGCACACACTCCTCCATGCCGATCTATTCAAAGCCTCCTTTTTTACACCCTCCCAGGCAGTTCCCTTTAAATCTTTCCTTACAACATCCTCCCACCCCGTTCGGGGACGACCTGCTTTTTGTTTGGACCCGGACGGTTGGCCGACTAGAACAGTCTGTGACAATCTGTCATCCTTCATCCGTAGAGTGTGCCCTAGCCATCTCAAACCTTTTTTTTTCATTAAAGCCCTGGAAAGCGGGCTTGAACCATGCTTTTAGTACTGCTTACTGTTTGAGATACGGTAAGTCAGTCGGGTAATCAAAGCAATCTGTAGGCAATTTCTCTAGAAAACATCTGGGCAGTTCTCCTCCGTTTTTTGGAGCACCCACGCTTCAGAACCATATTTGACCACTGTAGCTTCCAATATTTTAATCTTGGTTCGTTAACTTATCTTCCTATTCTTCCATTTTTTTTCAACTGTGAAAAACACCCTGGGCTTTGGCTATTTTACTTTTAACACCTTCAATGCACCCATCGTCTTTACTATTAATACCATCTAGGTAGGTGAAGCTGTTTACTTGAGCGATCTTCTCGTTACCCAACATAATCTTTTCACCTTCACTTATTCCTAGTCTTAGCGACTTAGTCCTCTTAAGACTAATTTTCAAACCTATTCTTGCACCTTGCACTCGATAACCCCTAAAACTTCATTCAATTTTCTAAGATTTTTGTCTAGGATGCTTAAGTCATCAGCATAATCTAAGTCCAGGAGAGTTTTAAATTAAATATGGGACTGGAAAATTTAACAGAAGCACCATCTCCAAAAATTTGCTGCTGATCTTTTCCTTTAACCTTGTGAGCCATTTTCCTATCAAAATAGTAAACGGTTTTATAGTATTATGTTTTTATCTTGTACTATTTTTTAGGGTTAGTTCAGGAACTGCAAAAGGCTAGTTCTGACAGAGCGGACATTCTTAGTAGCTACTGTGACAAGGTCCAGTCCCTTGCTTACCAGAAAAGTCAACCATTTGTGCCTTATCAAAACCAAGTAAGTGATTTCATTAATAGTTAGGACTGTATTTTTCCAAAATTATTAATATAGTTTTTATTCATATGATAGCCAATAAATTGCAGCAGTTGTTGCAGTTTCTGTAAGTTACAAAATCTGATTTCCTTCAAGAGTAAGAGCTAGCCGAATGTATTTGACCCATGTTTTAGTTTATTGTCCTCAGGTTTAATACGATTACTAACTTTTAATCTAACTTTAGTAACTTTAAACAAATCAATAGAAGTAATAACTTTGGAAGGCTATATCTGGAAAGCTGGAAAGAGCATTGAGCTTAGCCTTGAAGATTTAATAATGCGCAAAAATGGGAAATAAAAGCAAACATCTAAAAAGCTGCAAGTACGTGCTCTTCTTATTTTTACTCCTAATTTTATTTGATTAAAAAAAAATAATTCTAATAACAACAAAATCAGATTTTGAAATTAAGATGTAACTTTTTCTCTATCTGAAGTTCTTAGCAGGAAAACTAGCATTGGTTTGGCGCAAATGCCAACAATTAATTTTGTAAATTGATGAATCGCGAATTTTAAATTCAGTTAGTTACGAGTGGGGAGAGGAGGGGTTGAAAATAAAAATTGCACCCGAAGGAAGAGGTTGATTTTCAGTTTTCAAAATGCAAAACTTACCATAGTGATTTCTCGATTTTGTGGCACTGTTAATGTCACATAGCGAAATCACATGCTTTTTCGTGACATTTCTTAATGAAAATTAAGTGCCTGATAAAATGCCTAAGTTACCTCCGCGCATTTATTTAGAAAAAAGGCAATAAGCTTGATTGCATATTTTACGTCACCCCATTTATTTTTTCAAACTCATCAAATCCCTAATCTAAGGTTCTGTATGAATTTTATATTGTAGTTCTAGATCAGTGGTTCCCAACCGATTTTGGTCCTTGTCACACCTCGGCATTTCTGAAATTCTGATGTCCCTCTCGTGAGATTTAAATTTTGTTATTCAAAATTTTGTGTGTATTCTCCTGAAGGAAGCTTAAACGGTCATAAACTTGCTATCTTTTTTGGAATCGTCCTCTAGACATATTTTATGCTAATGAGAAATGTTGTCTGATTTCAACACCTTTTATGCAATGCATAAGGTCACTGCAATACTGTACCGCAGTGACATAAGGTCACTGCGATACTATCATGTATCTTTTTCGCTCTTTAAATGCATTTTAATGTGACGTCATTCACATTAAATTTTTTCAAAATTAAGGCTCTAAAGTATGGTCAGCCGAAGGGTGTACGTCCTGCCCATGACCCACAGAAAATATTACTATGCCCCACCGGTGTAGCTTGCGCCCCATGTTGGGAATCACAGGTTTAGAGGCTGTGCTTTTTTCTGCTCTGTTTCCAGTGGATGGAGTTACTGGTTGCAGTCACAGTTTCCTTGCTACCTTTATTCTAGGCTCTGATAGGAGTCGAACTGGCTTTCGTAGATGGATCTCACATGGCCAAATGAAGCCAATGTCTTACTACGTTATAATAAATGTATTGCTTCTGTTGTGGATCTAAGTCGAGAAATTTATTATTCTGACTGGCTAACTTTTGTTTAAAAGTAATAAGAGCGCCTCGTTTATGCTGGTTTAACAAATATACTGGTCGAATCTTATTTAAATATATGCCCTATTTGTGATTTTTTTCCAGAAATTTTCTAGCAATAGAATTTTGCTTTCAATTAGACATACTATTTGGAAGTCATTCGGCCGTTTTGTTTGGCGGATTGTACCTCAGCTTAGTTTTAATCACTCACTTGTTCCATAGGTTCCAAGAGTAAGATAGTAGGATGTAATAACCTGATTAATGGTTTTCTACTTGCTTAGTTTTATGTCGCGATGCCTCTGTTGTACTGCAACTAGAAAGAATGCCTCCAATTTATTGATGAATATGATTTTTCTATCATAAGAATTTAACAGATCAGCCATTCACTTTCCATGGTTTTTAGTAAAGTAAACAAAAACAATTTAGGCTTAAGTAAATGTGCCATATTCATTAATAAAGAAAACATTTTTACTTTTTTCAAAATTCAAAAATATTTTTGTTGATCTCCTTTGATGTTTAATCCTCAAATGCTAATGTTTCAACTTCAAATGATTAAAGACAGTCACCGTATATATGGGGGAATGGGTGGGAGGGGTGATATTGTTGTTGTCCTATATTTTATGTTGCTAAGAATAATGCAAGGTATTCAAATATTTAGTTCTTATTTTTTATTTAATTTACTGATGACGGTCACTAAGTATATGACTGAAATATCTAGTTTTTAAAGTCTAGAGTTATTCAACTCCCCTAATAAGCATTTGTGTCTCTTATATAAGGAGAAGCGGGTCAGACATGCCCCCTCCCCATCTCAATTGGTAAGAAGAGAGGGATCAACGTGTGTTATTATCTTTGAACCCGCCGTTTAAAATGTGGGGTCAACCGTAGGGTCAGTTTGCTAATGTTTCAACTTCCAATGATTAAAGACAGTCACTGTATATATGGGGGAATGGGTGGGAGGGGGTGGTATTGTTATTGTCCTATATTTTATCTTGCTAAGAATGATGCAAGGTATTCAAATATTTAGTTCTTATTTTTATTTAATTTACTGATGACGGTCACTAAGTATATGATTGAAATATCTAGTTTTTAAAGTCCAGAGTTATTCAACTCACCTAATAAGCATTTGTGTCTCTTATATAAGGAAAAGCGGGTCAGACATGCCCCCTCCCCATCTCAATTGGTAAGAAGAGAGGGGTCAACGTGTGTTATCATCTTTGAACCCGCCGTTTAAAATGTGGAAACAAAGTAGCATTGCTACTTAACAGTTTTCAAATTTTTTGACAGATTTTGTCTGAAAATACCGTTTTTCATATAAAATTACTTTTTGCTCAAAGAAAAGCTGTCAAAACACAAGTTGTGCTGCTTAAGTGTCAGCAGCTTTTGGAATTCTGTCGAATTCTGCTATTGGCAGCTTTGGAGCTTTTTCCACGCCTGCCTTTGAACTATCTCATATATTTCAAGTCCTCATGAGTAAGATTTATTATTTACCATCCAACGCCAGCATTTAAATAAAGGTCTAATAATTAATTAGCCTCCTCATTTTCCAGTGACCAGTACGTATATGAGAAAGATGGAATTTCTTTTTCCGATTTGGACGTAGCTGGGGCAAATAAAATATATTTATCCAGTTTCAATGTAGTAAAATTTGCCCAAAATAAAGTTGAAAAATGATACGAATAGGAAGGAGATATATAAAGTCAAAGTTGTGTATATAAAGCCAACATTCCATTATTGGAATGTTGTCCAGTTGTGTTGTATTGAGGGATTTATGCTCCCTGATTGATTTATTATTATTATTTATTTTTTTGATGAACTTGTCGAATTTTTATTTCGACAGGAATATGTCAGGTTGGTAACCTGGTCATCAGGCGATGCTGCATTAAATTATTTGTCTAGTTAGTTGAATCTTCACTGACTACCGCCAGTATTTGTACAGTTTGAAACTGAGGCAGGGTATTTATTTAAATTCCACCTCATTGCAGTGTAAGTTGTTTGTCCTATTGATTTCCGTTTGCTCGTAGAAGTTGCAAAAATGAAGTTTAAAAACAAAAAGTTCGTAATCTTGAGCAATTTGAAATTATATCACGTAGTCACCAAAATAATCTGTTTAGTAATTAAATAAGAAGGGAATACCTTTTTTTTTCAATTCGAGTTTCGACGAAGAAATGCCTTTCTCATGACCGATTAATGTTTTTATATTTTGAAATGTATGTAGCAACTGTTTGAATTTCAGTATCAGAATAGATTTTGGTTACAAAACTCAAAATGTGTCACGGTGTTGAGTTCATTGTGCCATATGGCTAAAAGCTTCGTTGTATTGATTGATGACGTCAAGAAAGAGCTTAGTATCTCTTTAGGTCCGTCCACTTTTCTCAGCGTGTATAGATTTTGAACGGTTGTATTTTAAGTGGCTTACTTTAAAAATTTTTTTTATCATTTAAATTTTTTTCTAATTATGTTCAGGTGTGTCATGTATCTTACATGAAATCCCAGAAAGTACAAAATCTTAATACTGCAAATTCTTGATCCCTTGTTCATATCAATAAGGTAGTAAATAGATTAGTTTCTAACTGGATTTTTATCAATGATTTAGGACTTTCTAGTGCTGATAGCAGGTAATTAGCCCTCGGCGACCTGGGTGATAAAGCGACACTATCTATCCACAAAGAGGGGAGATAAGAACTGTATTGTTCAATGATTAACCTTGACTAATTTGGGGTGGAACTGTTGTATCTAAATGGGGATGAGATAAGCTCTGTGCCGGACGTTATGAAGTACGTGGGAAATCATTTACCTGTGCAAAGAAAACCTCAATACTTTAAAGCGGTAAATTTGTAATTCCACGCTCAATTCCAATAACTCTTGTAGAATATTTCAAGAATAGTAATGAACCTGAAACATCAATGTGACAGTGAGATAATTAACAGTAGCGGTGTTACTGTTATATTATAATGCTATATAACAGGAACGGGTTTAGGCGTCATAAACTGGGGGGGGGGGGCAAGGTGTACAAAAATTACAATTGCGACAATTTTTGTGCCAATTAAGTACCTTAATATGAGTTAAAAATATAAAATAAAAGGAATTTATTTTAAGGAAAATTGGGGGGGGGGGGTGGGCAGCTGCCCTCCCCCTGTATTTGTGAAATTTGTAATTCCACGCTCATTTCCACTAACTCTCGTAGAATATTTCAAGAATAATAATGAACCTGAAACATCAACGTGACAGTGATATAAGTAACAGTAACGGCGTTACTGTTATATTATAATGTTATATAACAGCAACGGTCTTAGGCATCATAAAAGGGATTGGGGGTTTACAAAAATTACAATAGTGACAATTGTTTAGTCAATTAAGTACCTGAATAGGAGTGTAAAATGTACTTATCTGTTATAGCAACAACACTCAAGTTCTTGGTTGAACAGAACCGGTTTCTTTCTGTAGTTTGTTTCAGCGTAGCGTGAGAGAGTGTAAATTCGTCATTCACCAGTGAATGTCCAAAATACCTTTTTTTCTCCTTGGATTTAGTCAGTGTTGCCAGTCAACTTTTTCAATTTAATGCAAGGTCTGATGATGATAAGATAGAATAGGTTAGGTTAGGTGAGGTTAGGTTAGCTTAGGTTTTTAACCCCGTTTCTGATATTTAGAACCAAATTTAACATAACCGACCATAATCTAACTTAACCTAACACAAACTAACATAATTTAACCTAACATAACTTTAACTTTTACCATCATAGCTTGCATAAGACTGAAAAACCTGACTCGCAAAGCTAATTGAATCCAAGAAGAGAAAAAGGTATTTCGGACATTCCCCGGTGGATGTCTACTTTAACCAGATTTCGGACATTCACGGTAACATATATACACTACATTCTAGTTATATTTTTAATTAAATATTTTAGTTGGTATTTTGGTTAGGTTATGTTAGAAATCATTTAATATAATGCGTTCTGGGGGCCTGATTTCCATAATTCTCTGTTGTAGTTTCCATAATTTTGTTACTAGAGTATTTTATTTTTATCCTACTCAGGTATATTTCATTAGGATTAACCTAACTTTATTTCTTGAGTTTTGTTGCTATAACAGATAAGTACCATGTAAAAATATAGAATAAATAAATTTGATTTGAAAAAAACTGGAGGGGGGGGGGGGAGCAGCCGCTTTTCCCAATTCCCGGGTCGAGAACCGCCACTATATTTGACGGTAAAATTTTTCGCAAATTTGCCCGGCTAAAACATTTTTTTTATTCTTGCTTACTTCTATAAAACGAATTTTGAAATTCTTGGCTACCGAAAAAGGGGTTCAAAGCACAGTTTTGTGGAAACTAGCCTCGTAGGACATCAATGGTCTGACAACGTGTTTATTATTAAAATGGGCTAAAACATCCCTGTTCTAATAAAAATCAAAAAAGGAGCCCGTGATTAAATATAGTGGTAGGCGAGGGGCATTCCAGAGCATGAAATATCTACGAATAAGAAAATTTCTGACACAGCAAAATAAAAATAAGATCATGAAAATATCTTCCTAAAAGGGGGAGGAGCGTAGCGATGAATCCCGCTTATTATGAACGATACAAAGGAGTTCATCCCAGAAAGATCGAAACATTCTTGTATGTACTTTTATGTTATTTTTCAATAATTTTATGTTATCTATAATTGTGGAACTGAATCGCTGCGTCATATATTTATTTTTATACCATCCAAGGAAGATACTAATATGAAGCAAAGGTAAACCCTGCTTCAACGTCAAGTCTAAAAAGGCTGTCAGAGCAAAGTAGAAAGAACACAAACGCTGGCTTTTTGTCTAGGTGAAAAAGATCGAGTATGATTCGTGAAAGCGCTTAGTGACGCTGTTCGTGTAACTCGCCATTCCTGGCCACAATACAAGGAGAATTATGCCACCAAAATTCAAAATGCATCGGGAAAAAGCTGTCTGAGAGCTGTTAAAAGAGTCTATGCCATTGTCAAAATTAATATCTATTCACTCCCTGATACTAACGGATCACAATTCAAGATTCTCAGGCAAAGACTGAAGCTCTTGGTAAGGCTTTTGCTGAGGTTTTAGATCTTGATGACAACGGCAAGAAAGTCCCTGGCTTTCCTCATCGCACAAATATAACCCTCAACCGCGTCCACTACTCTTCTCTAGAAGTCCAACGGTTTCTATAGTGCCTTGATGTAACAAAATATCCGATCCAGATAATATACGAAACATCGTCCGCAAAACACCGTAGTGCTGAGATAGCTGGTCCTCTCTCATCACTCTTCCGCCTCTACATTCTCTCTGGATCCTTCCCAAGGATATGGAAGTCTATCCACGTCATCCCTGTTCTCAACCCAGGTAGCGACTCTTCTATAGACCCGTAAGCCTCCTCTCTTGTATTGTTAAGGTCTATGAGGGCATTTCCAATTAAAACCTTCACGTCGAGGATGCATTATAGTGTTTGCTTAAATTGATTGATTCAGCGATTAAACTTGCAATTTTTAAGTAAACACAATTCGATTATTCATGTCCTTAATTTTATCTAGCGATTACTCTTCGATAACGACGATATTCAGTTATATTACAAATTTGTTTCACTTAAAAGTGAGAAATAAATGATCACGCACGCACCTTGCTCAGTGTTCTTCCTAGAAAATACAACCTGAGTAAATCCTGTAGAAAGCGATGAACTTCAAGCGCTTGATGTGGTCTTCTACTTGAGGTCCTTGGAAGTTTTCTAAGGAACCATACTCTCTGTGTAGTTGCCGATGGGTTTACTTCCAGTGAGTCTCAAGTAAAGGCTTGAGTTCCTCAAGGCAGTATCCTTGGACCCACACTTTTCCAGATTTATATCAACGACAGAGGGGATCATCTTACTAACCCTCTACGTCATTTTTCTGACGATGCCATGGCCCATGCAAGCGTCTATAAACATGGGTTAATACAATATTCCCTGTCCCTACAATCGGATCTCATGGAGATGGAAAAGTGTTCTGATGCCTGAATTTTCAGTCTCAGTGCATCCATGACTAAGGAGCTATTAATCACACGATCGAAGGTCTAGCGTGGATATGCCACCTTTATCTTCAAATGTGAAGCTATAAAGAGATTTGACAAACTCCGTCTGTTGGGATTCACTTTTCCTCAGATCCCTCTTGGGTACACATCTTGATCGGGTGCGATTTTCTTTTTCCCCTTCTTCAACAAGAAGGGATGTCCCCTTCTTTGCGACCCCTAATTAAAGATTTGGTGTGGCGTCCTGGCAGCCAGGTGTCAGGGTCGTATACCTTCGACCCTGGACATGAATGTTTTATATGGTTTTAATTAAGCTACTGTCCGTGTTGGAGGTAAAAAGGAGTTTCTCATACCCTCAGATGCATATCACAAAACAAAAATTGGCAGTTAGGACAAATATCTAACTGCTTCCCCTGAAAATCAATGTGCTATATGATTCTCGCGTAGAAATCACTCTCCGTGATATATTAACAATTCCCGAACTATATACATACTTGTACTTGTTGCACGTTCATGCCGCATCCAGGCTCATCGTGGCTCCTAGCAGATGACGACATGTCTCCTTCCATAGGTTTCGCTCGAGGGTGGCAGGCTCCACAATTTCCAGCCACTGGCGATCCCAGTGACGGGCGTATTTTCGGAATCCTCCATTTGGCTCCAGGTCAGACTTAGCTGTTGCTAGCCACGTCTTCTTTTGGCCTCCTGCCCTCTTCTTCCATGCCGGTACTGCTAGATATTTGAGGTATTTTTGCTTATATAGTCATCTGGTCTGGGCAGTGTGTGGCCAAACGATCACAGTCCCCTCTGCTTAACAATATCGGAGACAAGTGGGTGATCCCCACATCTTGTCCCGGGCTCTTCGTTCGAGATTCTATCTGAGAGGCGGATGCGCAGGATATAACGCAGGCATTTGTGGAATATATTCAAGCTTAACGCTTCGGCTGCTTTAAGTGACCAAGTTTCACATCTATAGAGGAGCACAGATAGAACCATAGCTTCATACACTCGGAGCTTTGTGCGTGGCGATATTTCGCTCCGCCTCCAGAGATACTTCCGTAGCTGAAAGAAGACACTCCAGGCTGACGATATGTGGCTCCGGATTTCTTCTGAAGATTCACCGGCAGGGTTTATCATTGCTCCTAGGTATTTGAACGACTGGACGTCCTCTATCTGATTACCATTTAGGGTCACAGGGTTTTCATCCATCCCATCTGTTCGTATGGATTTTGTTTTTGGTAGGCATATTTGGAGACAAGTCGTAAGTGCCTTAACTGCCACGTCATTTATCATAGCCTGGGCTTCTGCAACGGATTCAGCAAGCATTTCCACATCGTCAGCATAGTCAAGATCTGTGATGCAGAAGGACGGGCTCACTGCAACGTCCTTACAATTGTCCAGGACCCTGAGGATCCAATCGATGACGAAGTTCAACAAAGTTGGTGAAAGGACACAGCCTTGACGTACACCTTCCTGGATCAGGATCAGATCTGAAAGATCGCCTTCGACTCTTACCCGGGCCTTTGTTCCAGCATAGTATGCCTTGAGCAGATTGATGATCTTCTCAGGTACTTCGTCTCTCTCATTGCTTCCCATATTGCATCACGATGGACCGAATCAAACGCGGTAATGAAGTCTATTAAGATTTGGATTGTTTCCTGCTGGTGTTTAAATCGGTGTTCAAGGATATGTCACAGTCTAAAAATCTGGTCACAGCAATCCATGCCCGGCCTGAATCCTGCTTGGTTGGGTCGCGTTCGGCTGTTTCTGGTGTCTGAATATATTTAAAAGTATGACTGCGAACAGCTTGGCAGCAATAGGGATAAGGGATATACCTCGGTAGTTTTTGCAGTCCATTTGGTCTCCTTTTTTGAAGATAGGGACAATTATTGAGGTCTTCCAGTTATCTGGTATGTGTTCATTGTCCCAGCCTTCGGCGATCACGCTATGAAGTTCATCCACCGCCACCTCGGGGAGAGCTTTCAGTAGCTCGGCAGGAATCCCAACTATTCCTGGGCTTGTATGGTTTTTTAAAACTTGGATCGCCTTAATTACTTCATCCCTGGAGGGTGGGTCCGTACATACATTTTCATGAGCCTGGTTGTGCGGGGGTTCTGCAGTGCTGTAAGTGGTTGCTTTGGATTACTGTTGTCTCCTGGTCTAATAGCTCTTGGAAGTGAACTCGCCATCTTTCGATACTTTCCTTGCTGCTTGTAAGTATTTTCCCATCCTTCGCCTTAAGCAAGGGGATGGTAGTTTGCTTCTTCTTCCCAGTGCATTCTCCAAGTATCTGATTGAGTTTTCGTGTTTCGTTCCGTGATGCGGCTCTTTCCATAACACTGGCAACATTAGACCAGTAGGCTTTTCTGTCAGCTCTTGCCGATTTGTGACATTTTTGTCGTAGCTTTTTGTTTGGGGGGACTTCTCGTTAGTCATTTCTTTTTTCTTGGCAGAGAGTTTGACTGTCTTTTCTGAGATTCATTTAAAAAACTTCTTCCACGAAATAAGTTTTTCAAAGAAAAGTAAAAAACTCAATTAAACCAAAAATGTGCAAAAATAAAATCCAATAATCTACCAAGCGTGAAACTGCCACAAATCACCATCGATAAATAAATGAAATCCAAAACGAACTGAAATTACAATAAATAACCGAGTCAAACTCAAAACGAGCAGAAATTAACATAAGTTGGGCTCAAAACCCCTATGCCTTCCCAAGGCCAGAACGTAATTTGCACTTTACTGTAAAAAGTATAAATGTTTTTACTTTTATAACTTTAATCTAAGTCAAATAATATTAACATTTTGATTACTAAATATCAGTATATGTATATTAAACTGACAATGCACATTCATTTGTATTTTTTTCAGTAAAGTGCTCACTTCAAACTATTAAAAAAGGCGCTAGCCATTTCAATTTCCAATCAAATGAGCCCTTTTGAAGTTTCTACGACAACGCTTTCAATAAAAACCTTATATGCCCCCAGGTCATAACTTACAACCCTTGCACTGAGGACTGGGGGTTCATCCTCAAAGAACTAATTTTCAGAATTTTCTACTACGTTGAACAAAATGGATATCTGAAAATTTTGATTGGATGTGTTTGGGAAAATTTTGGGCATGAGAGGAGGGTTAGTTACCCTCCAATCACTTCCGACTATTAAAAAGAGCACTAGCCCTCTCAATTTGCAATTGAAGAGCACCTTTAGAAGTTTTTGTGACAGCTCTATCTATAAAAACTTATATGCCCCCAGGGCATAACTTACAACCTTTGTCCTTGGGGCTCTGGGGGGTTTGTCATCCTTAAATACATAATTTCCAAAACTTTCAACTACGTTGGACAAAATAGCTATCTATAAACTTTGATTGTTCTTGGGGAAATGGTGGGCGTGATAGGGGGGTTAATTACTCTCCCCTCACTTTCGACTATTAAAAAGGGCAATTTCAATTTCCGATCAAATGAGCCGTTTTTGAAATTTCTACAACAACTTTCTATATAAACCTTATATGCCTCCAGGGCATAACTCACAACCCTTGCAATGAGGGCACCGAGGGGGTTATCATGTTAAAAGACCTATCTTCCAGAACTTTCAACTACGTTGAACAAAATGGATATCTGAAAATTTTGATTGGACGTGTTTGGGAAAAAATTGTGGGCGTGAGAGGGGGGTTAGTTGCCCTTCAATCACTTTCTACAATAAAAAGGGCACTAGCCTTTTTCAATTTCCAATTGAATGGCCCTTTTTGAAGTTTCTACAACATCGCTTTCTATAAAAACCTTATATGCACCCAGGGCATAACTTACAAACATTGCCCTGAGGGGTTGTGTGGGGGAGGGGTCGTCATCCTTAAAGACCTGATTTCCAAAACTATCAACTACGTTGAATAAAATGGCTATCTAAACATTTTGATTGGATGTGTTTGAGGAAAAGGTGGGCGCGAAAGGGGGGTTAATGGCTCTCAGATCAGTTTTGACGATTAAAAAGGGCAGTAGCCCTTTGAATTTCTAATCGAATGAGCCCTTTTTCAAGTTTTTACGACAAAGTTTTCAATAAAAACCTTATATGCACCTAGGGCATAACTTATAACCCTTGCCCTGAAGACTGTGGGGGGACTGTCCTGCTCAAAGGTATAATGTCTTGAACTTTAAACTGCGTAGAACAAAATGGCTGTCTCAAAGTTTTGATTGGATGTGTTTAGGGAAATGGTGGGCGCGGAAGGGGTGTTAGTTGCCTTCCAATCACTTTCGACTATTAAAAAGGGCACTAGCCATTTCAATTTCCAATCGAATGTAAGTAGTAAGTAAGAATAAAAGTAAGTATGACGGCACTAGACCCTTAAGGTCCAAACCGGCGATGCTGATCTCCATTTTGTGGCCCTCAGCCAGGAAGTGCAATGGGGACTGGGGGCCAGCCATCCTGTTCTTTCTCACACTCTTCCTGAATACTTTCATCCGATTTCTCCAGGTACCCTTTTAGAGCTGGGTCGACTCTGGCTAAGCTTGCAGAGTCACACTACTGACCCACGTTCCAAACCCAAGTAACTGGCCACTCCAGGGATCGAACCCGTGCCCCTTGGGACAAAGAATTCTCAACCCAGCGCACGTCCACTTAGCCAGGACTTCGATTCCAATCGAATGAACCCTTTTTGAAGTTTCTACGACAACTCGTTCTATAAAAACCTTATATGCCCCCAGGACATAACTTACAACCCTTGCCCTGAGGGCTGTGTGGGGGATGTCATCCTCAAAGTCCTAATTTCCAGAACTTAAAACTACGTTGAATAAAATGATTATTTCAAAATTTTGACTGGTTGTGTTTGGGTTAAAGGTGGGCGTGAGAAAGGGGGGGGGTTATTTGCCCTCCAACCAATTTCGTCTATTAAAAATCGCGGTAGCTCTTTGAATTCGAAATTGAATGAGCCTTTTTTGAAGTTTCTAAGAGAACATTTTCTATAAAAACCTTATATGCCCCGAAGACGTACTTACAAACCTAGCCTTGAAAACTGTGGGGAACCGTCCTCCACAAATACATAATTTCTATCTGGAAATTAACTGCGCTGAACAAAATTGTTATCTCAAAATTTTGATTGGATGCACTTTACTGAAAAAAATACAAATGAATGTGCATTGTCAGTTTAATATACATCACAGTAGACAGAATATACCAGTAAACTTATCGCAGATCATTTCTGCTCTTCGTTCTCGGTGCGAACAAAAAGCTCCTCCCCCTTATTTCTGCATTCCCGCTAATCTGACTTCGCCTATGTTTATATCTGCAAAAACGTTCTCCGGAGCACTCGCACCCCTTTCCGGGTTTTTATAATGGGTGAGATTGAGAATGATCATACTGATAATTCTATAAACTGTGATATACATATACTGATATTTAGTAATCACTCTAATTTCCAATTGAATTAGCACTTTTCGAAGTTTCTACGGCAACCTCTTCGATACGAAGTGCCCTGCTCTAAAGGAATAAAATAATAAATAAGACATTGTGCCAACATCGTTCTTATATGCCCCCAGGGCATAACTTAAAATCCTTGCCCCGAGGGTTTTAGGGGAGTGTCCTCCTCAAAAATATATTTTCTATCTGGACATCAACTACGCTGAACAAAATGGCTATCTCAAAATTTTGATTGGATATTTTTGGGGGAATGATGGGAGGGGGAGGAGGGCTAGTTGCCTTCCAATCACTTGAGTATTAAAAAGAGCACTAGCCACTCCAATTTCCAATTGAATGAGCCCTTTTCGAAGTTTCTACGGCAACTTCTTCGATACGAAGTGCCCTGCTCTAAAGCAAAAAAATAATAAATAATACATTAAGCCCACATCGTTCTCATATTCCCTCAGGGCATAACTTAAAACCCTTGCCCCGAGGGTTGTGGGGGATTGCCCTCCTCAAAAACATATTTTCTATCTGGAAATCAACTACGCTGAATAAATTGGATATCTCAAAGTGTTGATTAGATATGTTTGGGGAAAAGGTGAGCGTGAGAGGCAGGTTAGTTGCCCTCTAATCACTTTCGACTATTAAAAAGGGCACTAGCCCTTTGAATTTCCAATCGAATGAGCCTTTTTGGAAGGTTCTACGACAACGCCTTCTATAAAAAAACCTTATATGGCCCCAGGACATAACATACAACCCTTGCCTCAACGGCTTGGGGGACTGTCCTCCTCAAAAACATAATTTCTATCTGGAAATTAACTACGCTGAACAAAATGCAATCTTAAAATTTTGATTGGATGAGTTTCGGGAAATTGTGGGCTTGAAAGGAGTGTCAGTTGCCTTCCAATCACTTTCGACTATTAAATAGGGCACAAGCCACTCCAATTTCCAATTGAATTAGCCCTTTTCGAAATTTCTACGACAACTTATATGATACGAAGTGCCCTACTCTAAAAAAAAAATTAATAAACAATACATTGTGCCAACATCGTTCTTATATGCCCTTGCCGTAACGGCTTGGGGGACTGTCCTCCTCAAAAACATATTTTCTATCTGGAAATCAACTACGCTGAACAAAATAGCCCTATCAAAAGTTTTATTGGATTTGTTTGGGGGACTGATGGGTGGGGGGGGCTAATGTCCCTCTAATCACTTTCGACTATTGAAAAGGGCCCTAGTCACTTTAATTTTCAATCGAATGAGCCCTTTTCCAAGTTTCTACGACAACTCCTTTGATACGAAGTGCCCGGGTATGGAGAACAAAAAATAAAATACATTGTGCCAACATCGTTCTTTACTTAGGCAGCACGATCGCGCTGCCTATGATTTATACAAGAACTTTCTATTTAAACCTTATACGCCTCCAGGACATAACTTACAACCCTTGAACTGAGGGCTCTGAGGGAGTTATCATCCTAAAAGACCTAATTTCCAAAACTTTCAACTACGTTGAACAAAATGGATATCTCAAAATTTGATTGTATGTGTTTGGGAAAATGGTGGGCGTGAGAGGGGCGTTAGTCGCTATTCAATCACTTTCAACTATTAAAAAAGGCACTAGCCTTTTCAATTTCCAATTGAATGAGTCCTTTCTAATTTTCTTAGACAAAGTTTTAAATAACAACCGTTTGTGCCGCCAGGGCACAACTTACAACCCTTGCCATAAGGGCTCTGGGGGAGGGGTTGTCATCCTCATAGACCTAGTTTCCAAAACTTTCAACTACGTTGAATAAAATGGTTATCTCACCATTTTGATTGGATGTGTTTGGGGGAAAGGTGGGCGTGAGAGGGGGGTTAGTTGCCCTCAAATCACTTTCGACTATTAAAACGGTACTAGCCCTTTGAATTTCAAATTGATTGTGCACTTTTTCAAGTTTCTACGACAAAGATTTCAATAAAAACCTTATATGCCCCAGGGCATAACTTATAACCCTTGCCCTGAGGGCTCTGGGGGAGTGTCGTCCTCAAAAACGTATTTTCTATCTGGAAATCAACTACGCTCAACAAAATGGCGTGGAAGGGGTGTTGGTTGCCTTCCAATCACTTTTGACTATTAAAAAGGGCACTAGCCATTTGTATTTCCTATCAAATGAGCCATTTTTGACACGTCTTTAAAAACATTTTCTATAAAAACCTTGCATATCTCCAGGGTACTGTTTGCTAACCGTATGGCGGGTGCTGTAGGAGAGTTCCATCCATGAAGTTAAAGTTTCTGTCCGAAAATCAACGACGCTGAGTAAAATAGGCGTTTCAAAATTTGATTGGATGCGTTAGGGGAAATAGTGAGCATTTAAGGGGTGTTAGTTGCCTTCCGATCACCTTCGACTATGACGAGGTGCAGAAGCCACTCATATTTCCTCAAAAACATATTTTCTATCTGGAAATCAACTACGCTGAACAAAATGGCTTTCTCAAAATTTTGATTGGATATGTTTAGGGGAATGATGGGCGTGGGAGGGGGGGGGGGCTAGTTGCCCTCCAATTACTTTTGACTATTAAAAAGGGCACTAGCCACTCTAATTTCTAATCGAATAAGCCCTTTTCGAAGTTTTTGCGACAACTCCTTCCATACGAAGTGCCCGGAGATGGAGAAAAAAAAATAATATATTGTGCCAACATCGTTCTTTACTTAGGCAGCGCTATTGCGCTGCCTATGATTCATTTCTTGGTTTTAGCTTGACAAACCCAAGTATGTTTGAGGCGGCTTCATTGATTTGGTCTTTGAATTTGCTCCATTTCTTCTTAATCTTTATCTCGGGGCAGTTGGGGCACTAATCTGTCAGGGTTGCCTCCTTGGTGTCATCTTGAAGGACAGCGAAGCGGTTTGAGAGTTACGGTCCAGGGCCTGGACCGTAAACGTCAACGGTCTGAAATTTCTTGGACAAACCTTGCCTACAAAAGGTACTTGCTTACCAAATTTTATTGCGAGTTCGGGCACTTTCGTGATAGGTTTGGTTTGAATCGTGAAGATAGCTTTGAATCGGTAACTGTGTACACCTTTGAAAACCTTTCCTCTCGATCCCTATTGATGATGGTATTTGCCCCATAAGTTCCAAACAGATTTGGGTACTTTTGTTACAAGGTTGAACAAGTGGCGTGCGTCTCTTAAAATTATTATTCTCGTGTCCCATTGGTCCAAGCTTCTTTCCCTATAACTTCAAGCCGATTGATGAGAAAGAAAACCGGCCTAAATTTCTGCTGAAAAATTAGCAGTGAGGTTAGAGGGGCCACGGGACCACTTTTTGCCTCGAATCAAGCATATTGAAAATTTCGGTATGATTCCAGTTCAAGCAAGGATTCACCTGCCCACTTTTTTCCTAAAAATGGGTGGCGGTTGCTGGGAAAACGCAGACCCACTTTGATCCTTCAGGGATTTTCAATCATACAGATTGAAAATCCTTGCGATATTTAGGTTCAAATAACTGTAGCCTTTCTGCTAAAATGGTGGCAGTGACAGCGAGTGGGGCAAGGGTTATCTGGCTGACACCATCCGCTGAAACATCAATGCTGGATCAACGGCAACTGACTGTCCGTTAATAACTGGTGCAGCTTTATTAGCAAGCGTTGCGGCCACAGACTTTTTCTCGAATTTTTACGTGTTGAAGTTTTCCCTTCCCATGCTGTCCATGATTTCTTGTCTGACGGATCTAGCTGTGTCGACGTTGGCTTTTTCTCAGCCGTAACAAAAGTAATGTTTCACAAGCTCAGGTTTTCTGCGAAGGGGGTAGTCTCGTCTAGAATGCAAAGGAGCTTGCTAGTGTCATGATTGCCGTTTTCAGTCCTCGACTCTCTAGCTTCTTTGTGCTGTTTGCTCGCCTCGTATTGGACCTTAGCACAAGTTTGCCTCTACGAATTAATTGCAACAAGTAGGTGCTGAGAGTACCCAAGTCAGCCTCGGCAACTCATTCATGCCACTTACCCTCGTAAGACCACCTTTAGTTTTCTACGAACGCATGAGGACCTGTTCAATGACCAAATCTGATGACAGACCCGTTCAAAAATTTTCGTATCTGCGGATAACATATCTCCCGTTCTGAAAATGTCAAACACGTCGGGATTGCTAGTTTTCAGCTGTTTCATATTTTGCAGTTACACCGTGGCAGGCTTCGCATACAGCAAGTGATTGGACGCTTCGAATCGATCTAGAAGCACCCGAAGGATTTTTATATGTGAGGTCCTGTGAGGTCCAAAACCGGTCGCGAAAGGATTATGAAACTGCTGGAATATTTAAGTGAAAGTTTTAATTTTACGTTCAAATAAGGGTGATTCTAGACATCAATTTTGTTGTTGTACGCCACGAATGTTGTCGGAAACACGAATTTCACCTCATCAAAATCAACCTCAGCGTCAAAAAACCTAACTTTTACTTTTACGTTCAAATAAAGGTGATTTTCATATTCACCGTGATCTAATACTCTATTCTAGACGTCCTTTTGGTGTTGTATATATGGAAACAAGCACCCCCTCAAAGTCAACCTCAACAAATCACATATTTGTGAAACAGCTAGATGGGCAAACTTTGCATATCTGGAATCAGCGCTTTTTTCTGAGTCGGATAGTCAAAGAATCATTTCTCTTGCAATTTGTTTCGGGTTAGGCGCTTTTTTTCACACACTTCCTGGATAATTGCCTGAGCTGTGTTCCAGCAAGGTGTAACATGGGTATCTCGGGCTATCCTTCTGCTACCTTTTCGACCATTAGAAAAGCTGAGGTTCTTGTGTTGCCACTGATCTATTTTGTTTCTCTGGTTAAAAAAAATTTTGAAAATACTTGCGTGATTTCGGTTCGAACAAGGTGCAACCTGCCCATCTTTCTGGGGGGAGGGGTTGCAGACCCCCCTTTTGTATTAATCAAACAGTTCGTGGTAATGAACTGCAAGTAAGGAGCGACACGGCTCAATAGTAACCGAAACTTAAAAAAATTGGAATTTCAATACCAATAGATACAGCAAAAGAATCAGATTTTAATGCTGATTTTAAATATATAACTTTCATCAAGTTTAGTCCTACTCATCAAAAGTGACGCGCCTGAAAAAATTTGCCTTATTTTCGAGAAAAGGGGGAAACACCCCCTGAAAGTTGTAGAACCTTAATGATAATCACACCATCAGATTCAGCGTATCAGTGAACCCTACTGTAGAGATTTCAAGCTCCTATCTGCAAAAATGTGGAATTTAGCATTTCTTGCCAGAAGAAAGATCACGGATCGTATCGACCCATTGGTCCTAGAATATCGTGAGAGGGCTCGTTCGAACTGAAATTAAAATTTATAGTGCCCCTTTTAAGTGACAAAAAATGGTTATAGTGACAATGGTTATTGGGAAGTATACAGACGTTTTCAGGGGGGATTTTTTCTGGTAGTGGGGGGGGGATCAGGGGTTATGTGGAAGTGTCTTTCCATGGTGGAATTTTTCATGGGGGACGGGACATTGCTGTGAAGGGGGCGCCGGATTTCCCAGCATTATTTAAACAACGATCAGAAATTAAATTTAAAAAAAAGTTTTTCAACTGAAAGTAAAGGGTAACATCCAAGCTTAAAACGAACCGAAATTGTTAATTTTATGATTAGGTCCTCCCCCTAGTCAATACCTCGCTCTTTAAGCCAAAGATTTTTTAGTACTTTCATAAGAGCTATCTATTCTAATTAACGGCCTTTGTGATTAAGGGGTCACTTTTTAAGAATTGGAACAAAATTAGAATTTTAGTGTAAAGAGCGAGGTATTGACTAGGGGGCGAACCCCCTAATATACGTATTAAAAATATATGAATATAGAAGTTCGCTACGTAAGTTAATTCGTAAGTTACGTAAATTTATTACTAAAAACGTTCGTAAATAAATTTTAACAACTTTCGAGAAAGCCATTTAACCAAATAAAAATAAAATTTATATTCAAATTTTGTTTTAACTATTCATGTACGGTGAGCGAAAACCAAAACTTGCATTAATTCAAAAACGTTTAAAAATCAAATTAAATAACAAGTTTTTTTTAACTCAAACTAAGGAGCAACATTAAAACCTAAAACGGACAGACATTATTCCATAAGTGAAAGCGTCTGTCCCCTCCTCAATGCCTCACTCTTTACGCTATAGTTAGACTCTTTCACAAACCGCTATTTTTTAAAAAAATAAAAATTTAGCTTAAATAGCGAGGCGTTGAGGAAGGGACAGCCCCTCTCATATACGCAATAATTTCTGCTCGTTTTAAGTTTTAATGTTGCTCCTTACTTTCAGTTAAAATAAAACTTGTTTTGTTTTATTTAATACTAAAGAAAAAGCAATAATTTCTGGTTAACAAAATTTCCCAGAAAGTTTCTGACTGAAGAATGAGCTGACAGGCGGTACGCAAGCGGAGAATCATATATCCTCTTAACTCATGCTGCTCTGAGCAACTGTCAAAGCTTCTAGTACCTTGATTAATACCCCTTTAGATTTTGAACTTATTAATTTAAAAAAAAACAAAATTTTTCCGAGGGAAGTAAAGAGCGAAGTTTATACTCAAAACGGACAAAAATTATTACTTCACAGCCTATTTAATATATATTAATAGAACTAGTACAAATAAACGCTATTTTCGAGGGGTGTGAGGCTTCTTTTTCGAAATCAACATACATTTCCTTTCGCAATAAACTTTTACTTTTAAGACGAACCGAAATAATATCTAACGTTACTTAGTCAGTGTCAGATGGGGATTTTTTTTTTCACTAGGATTTTTCAAAACGCGTTTTTTAACTTTTGGTTACTATGGGCTGTGGTTCGCTCTTTACTAGGTTGCAGCTGCCGCTGCAACCATGATACCTTGCCGGGACATGCTTTGAAAAAATGAGCCTGGAAAATGACTGAAAAAAAAAACAGCGGATACCGATATTCCCGATACGATACATGCGATACCAATAAGCACGATACCGATACGCGCGATATCGATACCACATACAGCCCTTCCCAAGGGACTATGGAGGGCCATATCATAATCAAAATCATATATATTGGACCTTTGAACTATGTTGAACAAAATGTCAATTTTTATAGGACTAGTTGGGGGGAGAGGGCCTGTATGGAGGGGTGGAGGCTATTTGCCATCCAATCTTTTTGGTCACTTAAAAAGGGCACTTAAAATTTAATTCCCTTTGGAATGAGTTATAACACACCTCTTTATGATGCTCTGGCTACCCCATAGCCCTTCTAGAAAAAAAAAAGAAAGAAAAAAAAAGGGAGACAGATCAGTGCTACCCATGCAAAAAAGTAAATTTACTTGGTGTTCAAGTCGAGGGACTGTAATTATCCTTCCAAAGGTTTTGGACCATGCCTATTCCAATGGTGCACTTTTTATTTCCATTTGACGCCATTTTCAAGGGGCTTCAGGCTCTTTTTCGAAATCACCATAAATTTCTTTTCGCAATAAACTTTTACTTCTAAGATTAACAAAAACAAAAGTTACAGTAGAAATAGGTTATTACATACTAAAGTAACATAATTTATGCATGGTTTATTGATCCACTAACGGGACAGGATCACGTGTCTCATTCTAAGCCAATCAGGGGATGTTTCTAAATGTATTGATCCACGAAGGGGAATTTCTGAGAAATTGATTTACATAATCGAATGGAAATTATCGATTCTAACTGGGATTTCATTTTTAAATAAGGCTTCTCTGGTCTTTAGGTCTGAGAGATAAATATTAATATTATATTTTTAAATATGGCTTCTCTGGTCTTTAGGTTTGAGAGATAAATAATAATATTCTATCGAAGCCATAATAGTGTAACTAGGAACACCTTAGATTTTTTCAGAAATTCATACGAGATCAAGACAGATTGAATATATTTTACGCGGGAAATGGTTTCCTGGGAATTTCAAATGTGACAGCACAGGGATGCCGAAACAAAGGAACACGCAGGAATTACTTTTAGGGGATTATTTGGGTGAAACAAATTAACCGGCATTTTAGGGATTTCTTGGGCGAAATAGTTTGAGACATTTTAGAAGATGATTTGGAGTGAAACTCTGTGGTCGTTATAATACACAAGTTCCATTTGAACAGTCTTGTAAGGTCCCCTACCCAACCCTAACGGGCCCCCCGACCAACTCCCCCCTTTATTTGTTTATACTTTTTTTGTGCACTTGAGACACAGAAGGGTCCCCCTCCACCCAAATTATTGGCTCCCCCCCGAATACATCTTTTCAGAACAAGTTCTTTACGTAATGTCCCTCATAAACCAATTTTACAACTTGAAGTACTCATCCTTATCACCCACAACTTTACATTATGGCTTTTTGAATACCCCAACACCAAGCAATACTTTTAGAAAGGCTTTATTATATCTTTTCAGAACAAGTTCCTTTCTTAATATCCCTCTTAAACCTATTTTACAAGTTGAAGTACTCATCCTTTTCACCCGCAACTTTACTTTACGGCTTTTTGCATCCCCCAACACCAAGCAATACTTTCCAAAGGCTTTATTATATCTTTTCAGAACAACTTCTTTTCTTAATGTCCCTCCTAAACCCATTTTACAAGTTGAAGTACTCATCCCTTTCGCCCACAACTTTACTTTACAGCTTTTTGAACACCCCAACACCAAGGAATACTTTTCAAAAGGCTTTATTATATTTTTTCAGAACAAGTTTTTTACATAATGTCCCTCCTAAACCAATTTTACAACTTGAATTACTCATGCTTTTCACACACAACTTTACTTTACGACTTTTGCATACACCAACACCAAGCAATACTTTTCAAAAGGCTTTTTTATATTTTTTCATAACAAGTTCTTTACGTAATGTTCCTAAACCAATTTTACAACTTGAAGTGCTCATCATTTTCACCCACAAATTTACTTTACAGCTTTTTGAACACTCCAACACCAAGCAATACTTTTCAAAGGGCTGTAATATATCATTTCAGAACAGGTTCTTTTCGTAATGTCCATCCTAAATCAATTTTACAACTTGAAGTACTCAGCCTTTTCACCCACAACTCTACATTAGAGCTTTTTTTATACCCCAACACCAAGCAATACTTTTAAAAACGCTTTATTATATTTTTTCAGAACAAGTTCTTTACGTAATGTCCCTCCTAAACCAATTTTACAACTTGAAGTACTCATCTTTTTCACACACTACTTTACGACTTTTGCATACCCCAACACCAAGCAATACTTTTAAAAAGGCTTTTTTATATCTTTTCAGAACAAGTTCTTTACGCAATTTCGATCCTAAACCCATTTTACAACTTTAAGTACTCACCCATTTCACCCAAAAATTTACTTTACAGCTTTTTAAACACTCCAACACCAAGCAATACTTTTCAAAAGGCTTTATTATGTCTTTTTAGAATAAGTTCTTTACGTAATGTCCCTTCTAAACCAATTTTACAACTTGAAGTACTCATCCTTTTTGCCCACAACTCTACTGTATGGCTTTTTGAATACCCCAACACCAAGTAATACTTTTCAAAGGCTTTTTTATATTTTTTCAGAACAAGTTCTTTTCAGAAAAAGTTCTTTACGTAATGTCCCTTCTAAACCAATTTTACAACTTGAAGTACTCATCCTTTTTTCCCACAACTCTACTGTATGGCTTTTTGCATACCCCAACACCAAGCAGAACTTTTCAAAGGCTTTTTGATATTTTTTAAGAACAAGTTCTTTTCTTAATGTCCCTCCTAAACCAATTTTACAACTTGAAGTACTCATCCTTTTCACACACAACTTTACTTTACAGCCTTTTGAACACCCCAACACCAAGCAATACTTTTCAAAAGGCTTTATTATATCTTTTCAGAACAATTTCTTTTCGTAATATCCCTCCTAAACCTGTTTTACAACTTGAAGTACTTATCCTTTTCACACACAACTTTACTTTATAACTTTTTGAATATCCCAACACCAAGCAGTACTTTTCAAAAGGCTGTATTATATTTTTCAGAACAAGTTATTTACGTAATTTCCCTCCTAAACTAATTGTACAAGCTGAAGGACTCACCCTTTTCACCCACAACTTTATTTTACAGCTTTTTGCATACCCTAACACCACATAATACTTTTCAAAGGTTTCTTATATTTTTCAGAACAAGTTCTTTACTTAATGTCCCTCCTAAACTAATGTTACAATTTGATGCATTCATTTTTCACCAACAATTTTACTTTACCGCTTTTTGCACACCCCAAAACCAAAGAATAGTTTTCAAAATGCTTTTTTATATCTTTTTAGAGCAAGTTCATTTCTTAATGCCCCTCCTAAACTAATTTTACAAGTTGAAGTACTCATCCTTTTCACCCACAACTTTACTTTACGACTTTTTGCATACCCCAACACCAAGCAATACTTTTCAAAAGGCTTTATTATATCTTTTCAGAACAAGTTCTTTACGTAATGTCCCTCCTAAAACAATTTTATAACTTGAAGCACTCATCTTTTCCACCCACTTTACGACTTTTTGCATACCCCAACACCAAGCAATACTTTTCAAAACGCTTTATCATATCTTTTCAGAACAAGTTCTTTACGTAATGTCCCTCCTAAACCAATTTTACAACTTGAAGTTCTCATCCTTTTCACCACAACTTGACTTTATGGCTTTTTTAATCCCCAACACCAAGCAATACTTTTCAAAAGGCTTTATTATATCTTTTCAGAACAAGTTCTTTTCTTAATGTCCCTCCTAAACCAATTGAAGTGCTCACCCTTTTCACACACAAATTTACTTTATGGCTTTTCCTATACCCACAAACCAAACAATACTTTCCAAAGACTTTATTATATTTTTCAGAACAAGTTCTTTTCTTAATGTCCCTCCTAAACCCATTTTAAAACTTGAAGTACTCATCCTTTTCACCCACAAATTTACTTTATAGCTTTTTGAATACCCCAACACCAAGCAATATTTTCAAAAGGCTTTATTATATTTTTTTTCAGAACAAGTTCTTTTCTTAATATCCCTCTTAAACCCATTTTACAACTTGAAGTACCCATCCTTTTCAACCACAACTTTACTTTACGAATTTTGCATGCCCTAACACCGAGCAATACTTTTCAAAAGGCTTTATAATATCTTTTCAGAACAAGTTCTTTTCTTAATATCCCTCCTAAACCTATTTTAAAAGTTGAAGTACTCATCCTTTTCACCCACAACTTTAACTTACGGCTTTTTGCATACCCCAACACAAAACAATACTTTTCAAAAGGCTTTATTATATTATTTCAGAACAAGTTCTTTCTTAATATCCTATTCTGAAACGAACTTGTTCTGAAAAGATATAATAAAGCCTTTTGAAAAGTATTGTTTGGTGTTGGGGTATGCAAAAGTCGTATTCTAAATCAATTTTAAAAGTTGAAGTACTCATCCTTTTCACTCACAACTTTACTTTACAACTTTTTTCACATACCAACATTAAGCAAGGTTCCGCTTCAGTTCTTAATTCCCCAAAGACATAAAAAATTAAAGTTCTATTCTAAATTTTCCCATAGAAGATAGGTCAGGTTAGGTCAGATTAGGTTAGGTTAGCCTACGTACGCTGGGTATGTAGGCTAACCTAACCTAACTTAACCTATGGTTTTGGTATTTCTATTCAATAATGTGCAATTTTGTGGTTATGTTAGTTTAGTATTGTCATCAATATCTATTGTCTCCCTCCTCAACACCTAGCTCTTTACGCTAAAGTTTGAATTCTGTCCGTTCCGTCACCTCGGAAATTAAGAAAATTTAGAATTAAAATGAAACTTTTTATCTTCATGGAAAATATTCACAATCATAGTATAACTTCTCCTATCTCTGTGGAAAAATTTAGATCAGAACTTAAAATTTTTTATGTCTTTGAGAAATTAAGAACTGAAGTGGGAGCTTTTTTCATTTTCTTTGGTAAATTTCAGAAATGAGTTTCAGAAAATTCAGAAGAGAACTTGAACATTTTGCACTTCTTCGTGAAAACTCAAAATTAAAGTGTCGCTCTTTATCGTCATGGCGAATATTCACGATCAAAGTATAACTTGTTTCTATTTTCTACGAAAAATTTGGACCAGAACTTGAAGTTTTCTTCACTTCGTTGAGAAAATATATAATTAAAGCTGAACTTTTTCTCTTCTTGGAGGAAAAATGCAGAATCGATGTATCTAGGGTAAAATTTAGAACTGAACTTTAAATTTTTTCATCTCTTAGAGAAAAACCGGAAGTGGAATTATAAAAATTTATAATTTGAGTGAAACTTTTTATCTTCATGAAAATATATAAATCATGGTATAACTTTTCCTATCTTCCACGGAAAAATTTAGAACAGAACTTTAAATTTTTATGTCATTTGAGAAATTAAGAACTGAAGTGGAACCTTTTTATTTCTTGAAAAAATAGAATTGATCCGTAAGTTCTTTGGTAATTCCGAATTGAGCTAACTTTTCACAATCAATGTATAACTTTTTCTATCTTCTATGAAAAATTTGGAACAGTACTTTAAATTTTTTCATCTCTTTGAGAAAATTCAGAACTGAAGCTGAACCTTTTTATATTCTTTGGAAAAAAATAGAATTGAACTTAAACTAATTTCTTTTTCATTGAGAAAGTTTAGAAGAGAACTTTAACTTTCCTCCAGTTCTTTGAGAAAATTTAGAATTAAAGTGGAACTTTGTGTCTTCATGGAAAATATTCACAGCTATGGTATTACTTTTTCTATTTTATATGGGAAAAGTTAGAATAGAACTTTAATTTTTTATGTCTTTGGGGAATTAAGAACTGAAGTGGAACCTTGCTTGATGTTGTGGTGCGGAAAAAGTTGTAAAGTAAAGTTGTGGGTGAAAAGGATGAGTACTTCCACTTGTAAAACAGGTTTAGAAGGTATATTAAAAAAGAACTTGTTCTGAAGAGATATAATAAACCCTTTTGAAAAGTATTGCTTGGTGTTGGGGTATGCAAAAGTCGTAAAATAAAGTTGTGGGTGAAAAGGATGAGCACTTCAAGTTGTCAAATGGGTTTAAGAGGGATATTAAGAAAAGAACTTGTTCTGAAAAATATAATAAAGTCCTTTGAAATTATTTTTTAGTGTTGGGGTGTTCAAAAAGCCATAATGTGAAGTGTTGTGTGATAAGGATAAGCTCTTCAAGTTGTAAAATTGGTTTAGGAGGGACATTAAGAAAAGAACCTGTTCTGAAAAAATATAATAAAGCCTTTTGAAAAGTATTGCTTGGTGTTGGGGTATGCAAAAAGCCATAAAGTAAAGTTGTTTGTGAAAAAGGATGATTATTTCAAGTTGTAAAACTGGTTTAGGAGGGACATTACGTAAAGAACTTGTTCTGAAAATATATAATAAAGCCTTTTGAAAAGCATTGCTTGGTGTTGGGGTATGCAAAAGTCGTAAAGTAAAGTTGTGGATGAAAAGGATGAGTACTTCGAGTTGTAAAATGGGTTTTAGAGGGACATTAAGGAAAGAACTTGTTCTGCAAAAGTATAATAAAGCCTTTTGAAAGTATTGCTTGGTGTGTTTAAAAAGCTGTAAAGTAAAGTTGTGGGTGAACAGGTTGAGTTCTTCAAGTTGTGAAATTGGGTTAGGAGGGATATTAAGAAAATAACTTGTTCTGAAAAATATAATAAAGCCTTTGAAAAGTATTGCTTGGTGTTGGGGTATGCAAAAAGCCATAAAGTAAAGTTGTGTGTGGAAAGGGTGAGTACTTCAACTTAAAATTGGTTTAAGAGGGACATTAAGAAAGAACTTGTTCTGAAAAATATAATAAAGCCTTTGAAAAGTATTGTTTGGTGTTGGGGTATGCAAAAAGCCATAAAGTAAATTTGTGGGTGGAAACGGTGAGTACTTCAACTTGTAAAATTGGTTTAGGAGGGACATTAAGAAAAGAACTTGTTTTGAAAAATATAATAAAGCCTTTTTAAAAGTATTGCTTGGTGTTGGGGTATGCAAAAAGTCCTAAAGTAAAGTTGTGGGTGAGAAAGATGAGTAATTCAAGTTGTAAAATTGGTTTAGGAGGGTTTTAAGAAAAGAACTTGTTCTGAAAAGATATATTAAAGCCTTTTGAAAAGTATTGCTTGGTGTTGGGGTATGCAAAAGTCGTAAAGTTAAGTTGTGGGTGAAAAGGATGAGTACTTCAAGTTGTAAAATGGGTTTAAGAGGGATATTAAGAAAAGAATTTGTTCTGAAAAAATATAATAAAGCCTTTTGAAAGTAGTGCTTGGTGTTGGGGTGTTCAAAATGCTGTAAAGTAAAGTTGTGTAGGAAAAGGATGAGTACTTCAAGTTGTCAAATTGGTATAGGAGGGACATTACGTAAAGAACTTGTTCTGAAAAATATAAAAAAAGCCTTTGAAAAGTATTGCTCGGTGTGGGGGTATGCAAAAATCTGTAAAGTAAAGATGTGGGTGAAAAGGGTGAGTACTTCAACTTGTAAGACTGGTTAAGGAGGGACATTAAGAAAAGAACTTGTTCTGAAAAATATAATAAAGCCTTTTGAAAAGTATTGCTTGGTGTTGGGGCATTCAAAAAGTCATAAAGTAAAGTTCTTCGTGAAAAGGATGAGTACATCAAGTTTTAAAATTGGTTTAGGAGGGACATTACGTAAAAAATTTGTTCTGAAAAGATATAATAAAGCCTTTTGAAAAGTATTGCTTGGTGTTGGGCTGTTCAAAAATCTTTAAAGTAAAGTTGTGTGTGAAAAGGATGAGTACTTCAAGTTATAAAATAGGTTTAGGAGGGACATTAAGAAAGGAACTTGTTCTTTAAAAATATAAAAAGCCTTTGAAAAGTAATGCTTGGTGTTGCGGTATTCAAAAAGCCATACAGTAAAGTTGTGGGTGAAAAGGATGAGTACTTCCAGTTGTAAAATTGGTTTAGGAGGGACAATACGTAAAGAACTTGTTCTGAAAAGATATAATAAAGCCTTTTGAAAAGTATTGCTTGGTGTTGGGGTGTTCAAAAAGCTGTAAAGTAAAGTTGTGGGTGAAAAGGATGAGTACTTCAAGTTGTAAAATTGGTTTAGGAGGGACATTACGTAAAGAACTTGTTCTGAAAAGATATAATAAATCCTTTTGAAAAGTATCGCTCGGTGTTGGAGTGTTCAAAAAGCTGTAAAGTCAAGTTGTGGGTGAAGAGGATGAGTACTTCAAGTTGTAAATTGGTTTAGGAGGGACATTACGTAAAGAACTTGTTCTGAAAAAATATAAAAAAGCCTTTGAAAAGTATTGCTTGGTGTTGATCTGTTCAAAAATCTGTAAAGTAAAGTTGTGGGTGAATAGCATGAGTACTTCAAGTTGTAAAATAAGTTTAAAAGGTACATTTTATAAAGAACTTGTCCTGAAAAAATATACAAAAGTTTTTTGAAAGTACCGCTTACTATTGGAGTGTTCAAAAACGCTAAAGTAATGTTGTGTGGTAAAAGGGTCATCATTAAAAGTTGAAAAATTGGTTTATGAGGGACATTACATAAAGAACTTGTTCTGAAAAGATATAAAAAAAAACTTTTTGAAAAGTATTGCTTGATGTTGGGGTATGCAAAAGTCGTAAAGTGAAGTTGTGTGTTTAAAAGATGAGTACTTGAAGTTTTAAAATTGGTTTAGGAGGGACATTACGTAAAGAACTTGTTGTGAAAAGATATAATAAATCCTTTTGAAAAGTATCGCTCGGTGTTGGAGTGTTCAAAAAGCTGTAAAGTCAAGTTGTGTGTGAAAAGGATGAGTACTTCAAGTTGTAAAATGGGTTTAGGAGGGACATTACGTAAAGAACTTGTTCTGAAAAAATATAAAAAAGCCTTTGAAAAGTACTACTTGGTGTTGGGTTGTTCAAAAATCTGTGAAGTAAAGTTGTGTGTAAATAGGCTGAGTACTTCAAGTTGTAAAATTGGTTTAAGAGGGATATTATGGAAACAACTTGTTCTGAAAAGTTATAATACAGTCTTTTGAAAAGTATTCCTTGGTGTTGGAGTTTTCAAAAGGCTGTAAAGTTGTGGGTAAAAAGGATAAACACTTCAAGTTGTAAAATTGGTCTAGGAGGGACATAGAGAAAAAAACCTGTTACGAAAAGATAAAAAAAAGCCTTTTTAAAAGTATTGCTTGGTGTTGGGGTATGCAAAAGTCATAAAGTAGTGGGTTAAAAGGATGAGTACTTCAAGTTGTAAAATTGGTTTAAGAGGGACATTAAGTAAAGAACTTGTTCTGAAAAAATATAATAAAGCCTTTTGAAAAGTATTGCTTGGTGTTGGGGTGTTCAAAAAGCTGTAAAGTAAAGTTGTGGGTGAAAAGGATGAGTACTTCAAGTTGTAAAACTGGTTTAGAAGGGACATAAAATTGGTTTAAGAGGGACATCACGTAAAGAACTTGTTCTGAAATGATATAATAAAGCCTTTTGAAAAGTATTGCTTGGTGTTGGGGTGTTCAAAAAGCTGTAAAGTAAAGCTGTGGGTGAAAAGGATGAGTACTTCAATTTGTCAAATGTGTTTAGGAGGGACATTAAGAAAAGAACTTGTTCTGATAAAATATAATAAAGCCTTTGAAAAGTATTGCTTGGTTTCGGGGTATACAAAAACCCGTAAAGTAAAGTTGTGGGTGAAAAGAGTGAGTACTTCAACTTGTAAAATTGGTTTAGGAGAGACACTAAGAAATGAACTTGTTCTGAAATAATATAATATAGCCTTTTGAAAATTATTTCTTGGTGTTGGGGTATGCAAAAAGCCGTAAAGTAAAGTTGTGGGTGAAAAGGATGAGTACTTCAACTTGTAAAATAGGTTTAAGAGGGATATTAAGAAAGGAACTTGTTCTGAAAAGATATAATAAAGCCTTTTTAAAAGTATTGCTTGGTGTTGGGGTATTCAAAAAGCCATAATGTAAAGTTTTGGGTGATAAGGATGAGTACTTCAAGTTGTAAAATTGGTTTCTGAGGGACATTACGTAAAGAACTTGTTCTGAAAAGATATATTCGGGGGGAGCCAAAATGTTGGGTGGAGGGGGACCCTTCTGTGTCTCAAGTGCGTAAAAAAGTATTAAAAAAATGGGGGGGGGTGTTGGGCGGGGGTCTCTTTTGGGTTGGGTAGGGGACCTTACAACACTGTTCAAATGGAACTTGTGTATTATAACGACCACAGAGTTTCATCGAAAATCATATTTTAAAATCTCTCAAACTATTTTACTCAATAAATCCCTATAATTCCAATTAATTTGTTTCGCTCAAATAATCCTCTAAAAGTAATTCCTGCGTGTTCCTTTGTTTCTGCATCCCCGCGCTGTCACATTTGAAATTCCCAGGAAACCATTTCCCGCGTAAAATATATTCAATCTGTCTCGATCTCGTATGAATTTCTGAAAAATCTAAGGTGTTCCTAGTTACACTATTATGGCTTCGATAGAATAATAATATTTATCTCTCAGACCTAAAGACCAGAGAATCCATGTTTAAAAATAGAATATTAATTTATCTCTCAGACCTAAAGACCAGAGAAGCCTTATTTAAAAATGAAATCCCCGCTAGAATCGATAATTCCCCTTCGACTATGTAAATCAATTTCTCAGAAATCCTCTCCCCTTCGATTATGTAAATCAATTTCTCAGAATCCTGTTCCCCTTCGTGGATCAATAAATTTAGAAACATGTCCTGATTGGCTTAGAATGAGACACGTGATCCTGTCCCGTTTGTGGATCAATAAACCATGCATAAAGTATGTTAGTTTAGTATGTAATAGCCCATTTCTACTAGTTACCATTCCTGATTCAGTGTCAAATGGTAACTTTTTCTCACTATACAGTTTTTTTGAAAACACGTTTTTCAACTTTTGATGTCTTTGGGCTGTGGTTTGCTCTTTACTAGGTTGCAGCTGCTGCTACAACCATGATTTTTCTTTATTTTGTTTCGTTAGAGTCCTTTAGTTTTTAACTTAGACTAGGGGATCGGGAAGGCTAATAAGCTAATGGAAAGCACTAGAAATTTATATTTAAAGATATAAGATTACCATTAATCACTATTAATAGTTAATTATTATTAGCTTATCAATCGTTAATCAGGCACCGTTTTAAGTTTAAATAACTATGTGACTTTATTTCTGCTCGTCTTAAGTTGTAAAATCGCTTTATTTTTCTTTGAAAAAGTTCTTTTCGTTTTTTTTTTAAATTAATGTTGTATAAAAGTCCAAATTATCTTTTGTGCAAGTGTAATTGCGCCCTTCAAGGACAAAAATAACAACTTTTTTTTGCCTATTCAGATCCCGAATTGGTGTCCCTGAACTAATCAAATAAAAAACAAGCTTACTTTATTAAAATCCAAGTCCAAAATAACGATATTTTTAGGTAAATATTTTGCTATGATTACTTTCAAGGTTCAATTGACCTTCAAGGTGATTAATCGATTAAACAATCGAAAATTAGCTTAGGTCAAAAACCTTAAGAATAGTAATGACTTGATAGATATTCACTCGCCGTTGTCCGGCTGTCAGAATTCAATTTAACAGTTTTTTTCCGGTTTTTAAGTCTTCAGTTTCAGAAAGATTTAAGAAAATATATTAAGGGCGCTGAGAGGGGGGAAGCAAATTTTCTCGAAGTCGTGACCTATCTAGATCGTTTTATGTTAGTATGCCGATTTTCAGAAAAAATTATTGTGCCGTTTTTGTGAGTAGCCTATATATGTTGCCATGAATGTCTGAAATCTGGTTAATGTCGACATTCACCGGTGAATGTCCGAAATTCCTTTTCTCTGCTTGGATTCAATTAGCTTTGCGAGTCAGATTTTTCAGTCTTATGGAAGCTATGATGGTAAAAGTTAAAGTTAGGTTAGATTTTGTTAGTTTAGGTTAAATTTTGTTATAAATATCAGAAGTGGGTTAAAAATCTAAGCTAACCTAACCTTTCCTGTCATTATCAAACCTTGCATTAAATTGAAAAAGTTGACTGACAAAGCTGACTAAATCCAAGGAGAAAAAAAAATGTATTTTGGAATTCACCGGTGAATTTTGACATTCACGAATTTCGGACATTCACGGAGCATGCAGGTTTACAAGCATGCAGGTTTCTTGGTTTTGACAAGATTTTTGGACTAGACGGAGACGGTAAATAACAAGACGGAGGCAAACGGGATTGGGGGCCAGTTGCGCTCCTATCCCATAGCGGATTACGCCCCTGGCTTTTATATCAACTTGTTGATAAATGAGGAAAAATTATGTTTTGTTTTAAAACTATCTTTGACTTATTAGTTAGTAGAAAGTGACAGCTCTTGGGCGTCATTTCTTTTCTCATTTTCGCTTATCAGGATTGAGTCAAAGCAAACATCCTTGTTAAACCTTGCCATTTAAAAAAAAGGAAAGAAGAGACAATCGAGCCGAAATCTTTATTTTTGCTGATATGAGAAAAAAAAGGTCCCAAGTATATCTAGTTTTCAGGAAAAAGCGATTGGTGCTCTAGCTTAAAAGAAATTTAAAGGGAGCAATAGCTTCATCCTTCTTCGTGGTATAGGTCTAGTTTGTTTTGCGTTTACTTATCACTGTCAATATGTGCTTCTATTTATTTATTCTTTTAGGTTTCCTTTCTCTGTTTGCCTTAATTTTTGATCGTTCCAGGTTTTACATGACTTTACTTTATATCAAACAGTTTTCACTTTTATTTCTGTTTTGATTTTAATTCTTTTGTTCGTTTATGCATTTTTTGTTATTATTCAGAAACTGTAATATTTGCAATAGTTTCTGGAGTAGTAGTAGTAATGGTAGCACTAATGCGTCACCCATATGCAATGTTTCCTCCACAGTAGACAGAATATAGCAGTATGATCATTCTCTATCTCTCCCATTATAAAAACCCGGACAGGGGTGCGAGTGGAAAGAAACAGGCTAAACAAGCTAAGGCAGAAAGAAGTAGGAGGAGCTTTTTGTTCACGATGACCAGAAATGATCTGCGATAAGCTTACTGGTATATTCAGAAACAGGCTAAACAAGCTAAGGCAGAAAGAAGTGGGAGGAGCTTTTTGTTCACGATGATCAGAAATGATCTGCGATGAGCTTACTGTCTATAAACTGTGGTTTCCTCTCACAGCTTCACCGGTTTCCCACCATCTTCCCTGCCCTTACATCATGTATTTCAACCTCTAAGACACTATTTTTGCTGCCATAAAATTGTGCCTTGTAAACCTACATAATTTTTAATCTGAAAACCCGCCTAAAAAGTTACAGGCTACTCATCAAAAATGTACCACGTTGCATCCAAACTTCCTTGGCGCACGAAACTGATGAAATTGATACTTCAAACATTCGTTAAATATTAACATTTAAGATCGAATGTACTTTCTCCTCACTTTCTTTTGTCCTTAGATCCTAGGTTTTTCTGTACATCCAGAGGCACAAAAGGTGTCAGTTTAGAGCTGCGTGTGAGCAGTAATGCAGATATCTTCCCACGATGAAATTATGATTGTACGGATGGCATGCCTGTCTAACTCTTTGGGAATTTTGCAGTGTACTTCTTGCCCTTTCAGCTCAGGGAAGCGTGTTGGGTAATCTCAATGCTGGCTTGTTGGCTGCATGTCCTAGGTACTGCCGTCTTCGTTGTCCAATCACACCGGGTACGTCTGTCTGATTTGTGTATTGACGGGTTTTCTTGTTGGTTTTTCTGTCTGCCCAATTAAGGCTTAGTGTCCTTTGTAGGCAGATGCAAATTTCAGGTAGCAGCTCAGCCCAGTTACATATGTTAAAACTGATAGTACATTGGTACGGAACAAACACAGTTCCATCTGGAGCGAGTGTTTAGCTGACCTCCAGACCGGGGTAGGTCGTTGGAATGCTGAGCTTGCCAGACGTATGAGAGTTCTCTTTCTTAGAATCATCAATACATGTGACTGCGCTCCCAAGGTACCCGGTATCGGTAACTTTTTCTATGGGTCCAATTCCAAGTTGTTCATAGGCGAGTTGCTAGTTTAATCCCTTTCGCTTAGGGGCGTTTACACGCAGTCCGAATTGTACAGCTCAATCTTCTAGTTTGTTTAAATCCTCTTGCATCGTGTTTCATTATGGATATAGCAAACCAATGCGTTCAAATTCAAAATTCTGCACTAGTATAGCCGATCTGGATCGCATATCCATTTGTTTGTCTATATATACAGTCGACTATGAGAAAGAGCAAGAATAGAGACAGTATAAATAATTGTTTGATTCGCGACTATTAAACACTCTGTCTTGTGTGGATCTTACGCAGCAGTCCGTCTCTTCATTATAATGCAAATATAAGATGGACCAGCATCGCTGAAGAACTGTAGAAGATCAGGATCTGCCACAAAGTTGGGCGTTCTGTGGAGTCGAATGCTTTTTAATTTTTATAACTGCGACCGATATTGGGTGAATCTTCTCTTGAATATAGTCTCCACCCGGGGCGCTCGGATTATGCAAATTGTCAGTCCTTGAATATTTTTTCTTATTTAAACAAGATCTAACGGCTTCCACCTTTCCACTAAGATCTATGTACGAAGACTTTTTAAACAGGCTACACGTACAATCTGGAACCCTTGTCCCCAGAGTATTGCATAACCTGTCCTTCTTGAAATAATTGCCTGCTACCATGCGAGGCCTTTGGAGCATATAGGACGGTTGGGTGCCATCTGATCCGATCCGTCACTTAAAGGGAACTAGGTATGAGCATTTGTGATCGAATCAGCCCTCTCCCAAGTTGATCCTGTTATATAATTAATTTAAAAAACACAAAGTTTTTCTGAGGGAAGTAAAGAGCGAAGTCGAAACTTAAGACGAACAAAAACTGTTGCTTCACATTCTATCTAACATATATCAGTAAAACTACTTCAAATGAACCAACTATTTATATTTCCCTATGTTTGTAGGATTATTAAAAACTAGAGTTTTACTGAAAACACAAAAGCCAAATATAAAAAAAAATATTGATTTAACAGTCAAAAGTGAGTACGTAGCCTGATAACAACAAGCTAATCTATAAAGCTTTTAGTAGTCTTACACCAGCTGTGATGTCAGTAACTTTCATTATATAATTAAATTTATCTTGAAAATATAAGCATAAAAATAAATGTTTTTTTTTTATCAACCACAAAGTCATTGATTAGCATACAGAAATTTTGGATTGATTTATGAGGTAACATTTGGTCTCACCAGCTATAATACCAATAGTGAGTAATATACAATTATGCTTGTAAGAAATACGCTTTAGTATTACTCGAAGTGAAGATAAAATAAGCCATAATATTAACTCTGGAAATTTGGTTATTTATTTCTATACAACAAAGAATTTAAAGTTATGACACAAATTCTAAAGTGAGTCTATAGTCCTAATACTATCAAGATGGCTTTACTCCGAACTTGTCTACAAACTAATCATACAGATCCTTCTCATAACCAAAACGAGAGCCATTCGTTGGACTTTGTGCAGAAGCCATTGTGCAGAAGTGATACCAAATGAAACGAAAAAGGAAAAGAATCTTAAAATGCTTTATTTTTATACTGTAAAAGGTGTCATTAAACGGTTTACTTTTGTCGTACCAAAACTCCTATATTGTTTTGTGTTTTCAGTAAAGCGCTAGTTTTCTATAATCCTACAAGCACAGAGAAATATAACCAGTTAGTTTATTTTGTGCTATTTTTATCGATATATGTTAGATAGTCTGTGAAGCAATAATTTTTGTTCGTTTCAAGTTTCAACTTAGCCCTTTACTTCCCTCAGAAACACTTTGTTTTTTTAAATTAATCTTTGTCCGTTCAACTTAATGTAGAACCAACACTGCTGTGATCTTTTTAATTTTTTCTTGGGGGGGGGGGCAGCCCCATTATATACGGGATAATTTCCGTTTGTTTTAAGTTTTAATGTCGCTGCTTACTTTCAGTTGAAAAAACTTTTTTTTTCAATTTTGATCGTTTTTCAAATTGTGCCGAGAAACCCATGCTACACAAAATAGTGTACACGATTTTTGAATGTCGATAACCTTGACAGTTAGGAAAGAGTAACTATTTTTCTAAAGAAGATTTTTAAGGTTTTCAAAACCGAAGCAAAATGTTCGTATGTCTGACTTACTTCACTAAACATCTCTCTCCCCTCCCCGTTAAACACCAAAAAACTTTAGACATGCGTGTGTGGAATCATAGGCAGCGCGCTAGCGCTGCCTAAGTAAAGATCGATGTGGGCACAATGTGTTTTTTTTTTTCTTCGGCCGGGCACTTCTTATCAAAGGAGTTGTCTTAGAAACTTCGAAAAGGGCTCATTCGATTGAAAATTGGAGTGGCTGGTGCCTTCTTTAATAGTCAAAAGTGATTGAAGGGCAACTAGCCCCCTCCCCCCCACGCCCATCATTCCCCAAAACACATCCAATCAAAATTTTGAGATAGCCATTTTGTTCAGCGTAGTTGATTTCCAGATATAAAATATGTTTTTAAGGAGGACACTCCCCCACCACCCTCGGGGCAAGGGTTTTAAGTTATGCCCTGAGGGCATATAAGAACGATGTTGGCATAATGTACTATCTATTATCTTTTTTTTCCTTTAGAGTAGGGCACTTCATATGGAAGGGGTCGTTGTAGAAACTTCAAAAGGGGCTCATTCGATTGGAAATTGAGAGTTCTGGTGCCCTTTTTCATAATCGAAAGTGATTGGAGGGCAACTAGGCCCCCCCTCACGCACATCATTCCCCCAAACACATTCAATCAAAATTTTGAGATAGCCATTTTGTTCAGTGTAGTTGATATCCAGATAGAAAATATGTTTTTGAGGAGGACACTCCCCCACAACCCTCAGGGCAAGGGTTTTAAGTTATGCCCTGGGGGCATATATGGTTTTTATAGAAGGCGTTTCCGTAGAAACTTCAAAAATGGCTGATTCGATTTTATATTTGAAGGGCTAGTGCCCTTTTTGATCTTTAATATATTTGGGTGGGCAACGAGCCCCCCCTCCCCACACCCATGATTTTCCGCAGTACCTTCAAACACCCTCTTTAGTATTCTATGTTTTTCAACGGGTTTAATTTACACACAGAAAAAGTGTTTTTGATAAGGAAGCTCCCCCACAGCCCTCAAGGGTTTTAAGTTATGCCCTGGGGGCATATAAGGTTTTTAAAGGAGGCATTGCTGTAGAAACTTCAAAAAAAGCTCATTTGATTGGAAAGTCAAAGGGCTAGTGCCCTTTTTAATAGTCGAAAGTGATTGGAGGGCAACTAGCCCCCCCCCCCCACACCCATGATTCCCCCTAACACATCCAATAAAAATTTGGAGATAGCCATTTTGTTCAGCGTAGTTGATTTCCCGATAGAAAATATATTTTTGAGGAGGACACTCCCCCACAATCCTCAGGGCAAGGATTATAAGTTATGCCCTGGGGCATATAAGGTTTCTATTGAAATCTCTGTCGTAAAAACTTGAAAAAGGGCTCATTCGTTTTGAAATTCAAAGGGATTGTACCCTTTTTAATAGTCGAAAGTGATTTGAGGGCAACTAACCCCCCTCTCACGCCAACCTTTTCCCCAAACATATCCAATCAAAATTTTTAGATAGCGATTTTATTCAACGTAGTTGAAAGTTTTGGAAATTAGGTCCTTGAGGATGACAACCCCTCTCCCCACAGCCCTCAGGGCAAGGGTTGTAAGTTATGCCCTGGGGCATGTACAGTTTTGATTGAAAGTGTTGTCGTAGAAACTTCAAAAGGGCTCATTCCATTGGAAATTGAAAGGATTAGTGCCTTTTTTAATAGTCGAAAGTGAATGGATAGCGACCAACGCCCCTCTTATGCCCAAAACACATCCAATCAAAAATTTTTAGATATCCATTTTGTTCAATGTAGTTGAAAATTCCGGAAGTTGGGTATTTTAGTGTGATAACACCCCTAGAAAGCTGAGTGCAAGGGTTGTAAGTTATGCCCTGGGGGCACATAAAGATTGTATAGAAAGTTGTTACATAAATCACTGTCAGCCCGAACAAATATAGAACAGGGACAGCCGAGAAACAGGCGAGAAATTGGGACTAAGTAAAGAGCAGGACACCCTCCCCCCAACCCTCAGGGCAATTGTTTCCAGTTATTCCCTGGGGGCATATAAGAACGATGTTGGCACAATGTATTATTTATTAATTTTTTCCTTTAGAGTAGGGCACTTCGTATCGAAGAAGTTGTCGTTGAAACTTCGAAAAGCGCTCATTCAATTTGAAATTGGAGTTGCTTGTGCCCTTTTTAATAGTCGAAAGTGATAGGAAGGCGAGTAACACCCCTCTCACGCCCACCATTTCCCCAAACACATCCAATCAAAATTTTGAGATAGCCATGTCGTTTAACGTAGTTGAAAGTTCTGGAAATTCGGTCTTAGAGGATGACATCCACCCTAACAGACCTTAGGGTAAGGGTTGTAATTTATGCCCTGGGGGCATATAAGGTGTTTATAGAAAGCGTTGTCGTTTGCAAAAGGGCTCATTGAATTGGAAATCGAAAGGCCTAGTGCCCTTTTAATAGTCGAAATTGATTGGACGGCTTGACATTTTTATAGTAAAGATCGATGTGGGTATAGTGTATTATTATTTGTTGATGTTGTTGTTTAGACCAGGGAAGTTTGTATCGAAGGAGTTGCCGTGGGAACTTCAAAAAGGACTCATTCGATTGAAAATAGATAGGGCTGATGCCCTTTTTAATAGTCGAAAGTGATTGGAGGGCAACTATTCCCCCTTCCACTCGCACTCTCCCACGCCCACCGTTCCACACCAACCCTCCCATTTCTGCTCTTAAATTTTAACCAAATCAAAGTAGTGTAAGTGTATCCATGCTATCAAAGAAAGTAAACAGATTTTTAGGCGAATGGTGTCAAGTTTTCCATTTCAGGTCAACTAGAGAAGCTATGAAACTAAATTAAACATTACTATTTGTGTTCAGATTTGTAAAAGGCTTTATGTTGTTAAAAATGGCTGAAAATTTTTCTCCGGCGTAGAAATAACAGGCCAAACTAGTAAATTCTTAAAGAAAGAAAAGATTTAAGGTTCTAAAATCTTTTTACCTGAAAAGACTATGTCAATATAAAACGAACAGAAATTAATTTAAAAAACTTTTTCCACAAAATAGGTTTTTCAAATAAAAGTAAAGAACTCCATTAAACAAAAAATGAATAAAAATAAAATCAAATGATCTACCAAGCGTGAAACTACCACAAATCAGCATAAATAAATAAAAGAAGCCCAAAACGAACAGAAATTACAATAAATAACCAAATCAAATTAAAAACGAGCAGAAACTAATTTAAATAGGGCTCAAAATCCCTATGCCTTCGTAAGGCCAGAAAAAAAATTTGCACTTTACTGAAAAAATACAAATGAATGTACATTGTCTGTTTAGTATACATATACTGATATTTAGTAATCAAAATGTTAATAATATTTGATTTATTAAAGTTATAAGAGTAAAAATATTCATATTTTTTTCAGTAAAGTGCAAATTTTGTCCTGGCCTTTGGAAAGCATAGGGGTTTTGCGCCCAACTCGTGTTAATTTCTGGTCGTTTTGAGATTGACTCGGTTAATTATTGTAATTTCTGTTCGTTTTGGTTTTCATTTATTTATCAATGCTGATTTGTGGTAGTTTCACGCTTGGTAGATTATTTGATTTTATTTTTGCTCATTTTTGTTTACTGGAATTCTTTACTTTTCTTTGAAAAACTTATTTTGTGGAAAAAGTTTTTTAAATTAATAGCAATAAACAAGGAACAGTTGGAAAGTAACCTGACAACTAGAAAAATATCGCAGAAAAATAAATGCAAATAGGTTTTTAGTAAATGTGACTTCTATGTATACACTACAAATAGTTTTATCCTGTCTATTGAATAGTAAAAATAAGTAAATAGTATGAATAAGTAGCCTAAATATAATAATCAGCAATCTTTCTTTGAATATACAGCCTTTATGCCTATACTTCTCCAACTCATAAGCGGCAAGGGGCTGGGGTTCGTATTTAGTGATCTGCTAGGAATGTTGTTGCGACCCTTGAAACTGGATGTCCTCCATTCTTTTTTGAATTAATATGCTTGACAAGTTTAAAAAATAAGTGCATCAAATTTACAAAAATAGTGAATTATCAGAAAAATAATCTTACTTACTTGTGCTTGTTGCACGTTCAAGCCGCATCCAGACTCATCGTGGTGCCCAGCAGATGACGACAATTCTCCTTCCATCGGTTCCACTCGAGGGTGGCAGGCTCCACCATTTCCAGCCACTGGCGATCCCAGCGACGGCCGTATTTTCGGAATGCCCCGATTGGCTCCAGATCAGACTTAACTGTTGCTAGCCACGTCTTCTTTTGGCCTCCTGCCCTCTTCTTCCATGCAAGTAGTGGTAGAAATTTGAGGCATTTTTTGCTTAAATGGTCATCTGGCCTGCGCATTGTGTGGACAAACCATCTCAGTCTCCTATGCTTAACAATGTCAGAGACAAGTGGGCGATCCCCACATCTTCTCCTTACTTCTTCATCCGAGATTCTATCTGAGAGGCGGATACCCAGGATATAGGGCATACATTTGTGGTCGAATATATTCAAGCTCAACGCTTCGGCTGCTTTGCATCCATAGTTTCACATCCATAGAGGAGGACAGAGAGAACCATAGCTTCATACACTCGGAGCTTTGTACGTAGCGATATTTCGCTCCGGTTCCAGAGATACTTCCGTAATTGAAGGAAGACACTCCAGGCTGACGATATGCGGCTCTGGATTTCTTCTGAAGATTCACCGGCAGGGTTTACCATCGATCCGAGGTATTTGAACGACTGGACGTCCTCTATCTGATTGCCATTTAGAGTCACAGGGGTTCATCCATCCCATCTGTTCGCAGGGATTTTGTTTTTGGTAGGCTTATTTGGAGACCAGTCGAGAGTGCTATGACTGCCACATCATTTATCATAGCCTTGGCTTTTGAATCAGACTCAGCAAGCATGTCCACATCGTCAGCATAGTCAAGATCAGTGATGAAGAGGGACGGGCTTACTGCTATGCCTTTATACTTGTCCAGGACCCTGAGGATCCAATCGATGACGAAGTTGAACAAAGTTGGTGAAAGGACACAGCCTTGACGTACACCTTCCTCGATCAGGACCAGATCTGAAAGATTGCCATCGACTCTTACCCGGGCATTTGTTCCATCATAGTAGACCTTTAACAGATTGATGATTTTCTCAGGCACACTCTCCTCTCCCATAGCTTCCTATATTGCGTCATGACGGACCGAATAAAACGCGGTAATGAGGTCTTTGAAGATTTAGATTGTTTCTTGCTGGGCTTTGAACTGGTGCTCAAGGATCTGTCACAGGCTAAAAATCTGGTCACAACAGCCCATGCCTGGCCTGAATCCTGCTTGGTTGGGTCGCGTTCGGCTGTTTCTGGTGTCTTTGAATCTATTTAAGAGTATGACTACGAACAGCTTGGCAGCAATGGGGATAAGGGATATACCTCGGTAGTTTTTGCAGTCCATTCGGTCTCCTTTTTTGAAGATAGGGACGATTATTGAGGTCTTCCAGTCATTTTGGATGTATTCATTGTCCCAGCCTTCGGTTATCACGCTATGAAGTTCATCCACCGCCACCTCGGGGAGAGCTCTCAGTAACTCGGCAGGAATCCCATCTATTCCTGGGCTTTTATGGTTTTTCAAAACTTGGATCGCCTTAATTACTACATCCCTGGAGGTTGGGTCCGTACATACTTTTTCATAAGCCTGGTTGTGCGGGGGGTTCTGCGGTGCTGTAAGTGGTTGCTTTCGATTACTATTGTCTCCTGGTCTCAATAGCTCTTGGAAATGAACTCGCCATCTTTCGATACGTTCCTCGCTGCTTGTGAGTATTTTCCCATCGTTCACCTTAAGCGAGGGGATGGTACTTTGCTTCTTCTTCCCAGTGCATTCTCCAAGTATCTGATAGAGTTTTCGTGTATCGTTCCATGATGCGGCTCTTTCCATATCACTGGCAATATTAGACCAGTAGCCTTTTTTGTCAGATTTTGCCGATTTTTGACATCCTTGTCGTAGCGCTTTGTATGTGGGGGACTTCTTGTTGGTCATTTCCTTTTTCTTGGCAGAGAGTTTGAGTGTCTTTTCTGAAATCCATTTCTGGGTTTTACGCTTGACAAACCCAAGTATGTTTGAGGCAGCTTCAATGATGTGGTCCTTGAATTTGCTCCATTTCTTCCCAATCTTTATCTTGAGGCACTGATCAGTCGGGATTGCCTCCTCGGTACCATCTTGAAGGATAGCGAAGCGGTTTGAGATTTCAAGGACAAATGCTCTTTAGTACTCATCTACCTTCAACTTCGACACGTCTATTTTCTGGCTCGGCATTGTAACCTTCCTTGAACTAAGTCTGTACTTTAGTCCTTTATTCAGAAGTATGTGGTCAGATCCATTTTTCGATCCCATGTAAGCACCTCTGTGAGCTCTCGAGTCCACCACCATAGATTTCTATCGTCGGGATACAAGGAGATACTCTATTTGGGCCTTTACTCTTCCATCGCGGCATTCCCATGTATACGTATGACACGGCTTGTGCCTAAACCAAGTGTTAGCCACAGCGAAATTGTTCTGCATTGCGAACAGCAAATGCCTGTTTCCATTTATGCACCTGTCTGCAAGGCTGTGCTTTCCGATCACATGTTCCGAGTTATTTAGCTTTCTGCCAATTCTGGCATTGAAGTCGCCTCCAATTAGAAGGATATCTTTCCGGGGAATCTTATCAATGACTGTCTGCAGGTCACTGTAAAACTGTTTTTTTTGCTGTTCAGTGGCATCTCTTATTGGGGCGTAAACGCTAAGGACAGTCAGATTGTTCGTGCGACCTTTAATTCTTGCCCGTACGATTCTCTCGGACACAGGCTCATATTCCATGAACCTAGTAACTGCTTTGGGGGACAACAGGATACTTACTCTTGCTCGACCAGATCCATCTACCGATCCTGAGTTATAAAAAGAGACCGCCTTCCCAGGCGAGCATGTAAGAGTCAAGATGCTAAGTTTATTAAGTCTTGTCTCAATGACGCGCAGAATATAAAGGTTATAAAGGGTAAATTCATCCGACACAGCAGCTCTTGTCAATGAACATTTAACTGGGCATAGGTTCATGTAGCCAATCTTTCGGTTTTATGCGCTTGATTAGATAATAGCAAGTACAGTGTTTGACTAGTTTTTCATTCTCATCACATTGCCTAATACCGGGGATACTGTAGCCAAACTTTAAATCATCATATTTGCTATCATTATCGGGTGTTTCTTGGGGATAAGGTACACCACAAGGTCCTCAGTCTTGCGGTCACCCGAAGTGCGTCGGCCACTACCTTGCTCGCCAGGTAGCTCAGTAATTTTTACAGCAATGCACCACTTTGAGGTGCCCCAATAAATTTCCTATGCTGTCTAGGGACAGAGATTCAAGACTTATTACCTGAATGCCCACCACCGCCGTGGAAATTTCCCGGCTTAGCTAGCCCTTTGCTCCCACCTAGAATTGTTTTCTGTAGGACTATAAGTTCGTAACTTACAGCCCTTTTCCTAGGGACTATTGAACATAGTTATTGTTATTGGACGCATATTTATTGGATCTTATAGGCATAGTTGTAGTTATTGGACCTTATTCGGCAGATACATTTGTAATTGTCTATTATAAGACGTTGAGTTAATTAAGGTTTCTTTTTTAAAGAGTGAGAGCATTAAACTGTATTTAGTGAAGCTGAACTTTTGTGAACAGGATGAGGGAAGGGGGTTACGCCAAGAAATAGTCGTTTGGAATTTATTAATCCAATTATTTGTTATTCTATGAATTTCTTTCTATTAAGAACATTCAATATCTTTAAAATCATTTTTGCGAGCCTCAACGTCGGCTGACCGCGTTAAAGACAAAGAGTTCATAGCGAATTCTCCCAACGGACTAATGAAACTTACTAAAGGGGCTGGGAGGGGAGTATACGGGAGGGGTTCTTGTAAACCTCCAGTTAGGGTTTGGGACCATAATTATTACTATGGTACCGTTTTATACTTCCAAGATTTTCAACTTGAGACATGGCACTAAAAATGCCGTTTTTAGTGCTGTTTGGCACTTGCAGATGGTAGAATTTATAAGAAAAACTTAGATGTGAGCAACAGCTTTAATATGAGCTATTTAGCACCTGTCTACAATGTTCTGGTAGCCCGCTTACCCCGCCCCTGGAGAAATGGTGCAAAAAGTGCTATTTTTAGTGCCATATGGTCCTTACAGGTGGTGGAATTTATAAAAAGTGGGTAGATATGAAATAGATTTAAAATGAGCCATTAAACATCGCTCTATGATGTTCTGGTTACTTCCTAGCCCTGAAAAAAAAGAAAAACAAGTGAAGCACATCAGTGTTACCGATGCAAAAAAGTGATTTTTCTTGCAGTTCAAGGTGGGGTATTGTAAATCCCCAATTCATGGCTTTCAACCGTGCTGATTCCAAAGGTGCATTTTTTATTTCGATCTGGCGCCATTTTCGAGGGGTTTTAGGTTTTTTTCGAAATTACCATACATTTGTTTTTGAAGTAAACTTTTACTTTTAAGATGAACCGAAATAATAGTTACCATCCCTAAATCAATGTCAGATGGAAATTTTTTCTCATTAGGCAGGCTTTTTCAAAACACGTTTTTAACTTTTGGTTACTATGAGCTGTGGATCGCTCTTTACCTGGTTGCTGCTGCTGCTGCAACCATGATGAGACAGAGGAAAAAATATATCAAAAACACATCGCTCTTTAGCAAGTTGGGTTGTTGCGGACAAGTGCCCACAGGGAGGGGGAGTCAGCCCCTTCTCTTAGAAGACGTATCAAAATAAAAAAAATTTCACCACTTCGAAAAAATAACATGGAACTTATCTGGCAAATTTTTTTCACCCCCCTTTACATTAAAATTTCAATGGCCCTCCTTAGGTCTAGAGGACGTTAAAACTTAAGAAGCAATGGAAGTTTAACTGTTTTCATTTATTTAAGTAGCTATTGTTTGCTTGCATTAATGTGCGATTTGTAAGAAGGCCTCCTAAATGCCACCCTCCTAAATCTATAATAAAACTTTTTTTTTTCCATGGAAACTAATTACTCTGTCGAAGTGTGAGGGGTTTTTGTCGAAGTGTGAGGGTTTCTGTCGAAGTGTGATATTTGGTAGTTATCAAATAATCAAAAGGTATAATTTTTATGCAGTTTTCTCGATTCATTTTTAAACCCACCTTTCCTATGCCACTGACCTCCTAGCCTGGCTAAACAGTATTTTGTTTATTTTGAAGATTTAACATAACTTGTTAAGTTGAAGGCTGATTTTGCAATAAAAACCTTTTCCTGTTCAATTTATAATCAAGTGTTTAACCTGACTCCATAAACCTTCAGACTGATTAGTGCGGTCGTTTTTGTCATCCAAAATACAGCTTTTTCATCATTTTTATATCAGCAAATACTGGTCGACTCAAATTTCGTCTCTTATGAGCTAGCCTCTTCCTTCTGATTGGTTGATGAGCCAGTTCCATTAACAATAGTAAATATTTAACTAGAATCAAGTCACCACACCCGTAGTGTAGTATTTCCTTTGGAGAGGCATTTCTCTGAGCCTGGTTCTCGGAAGTTCCATTAGTCAAATGTTGCTTGCAACGCCGACCCATGACGGTTTTCTTTCCCAGGTGTGGCCGGGATTAGTTATGAAATAAGTAGTGTCGTTAATAAAAGAATATGAATTGTAAATACGAATTGTATTGGAAATAATTTCGTAAATGGTTATTGCTGAAATATTAATGCACGTAAAGCAATATCTATAATGGGTATATTTAAATTAACGATGAAAATGTCAGGCTACACTTTACCCATCTAAGAAAGTATGAATTTAATAGTATTTATATCGGGAAACTAATATAGTGAAAGAGTCCTTGGTAAGGCAAAAGGATTAACTCCGCTTCAAATATTTTATGTTTTACCGTCAAAGCTCTTGAAATTCCGTAATAATAAATATCGACGTCCCAAAACGACATAAACTTTTATCCTTTAGCTCAGTTTATAAAGTTTTCAAAAGCAACCAGGTAACTGAACTGCGTATCACTCTTAAAAACCTAAGAAAGCCGAAAAGTTCGGGGTTCTTTGTCTTCTCCCTCCCCCCCCCAAAAAAAAAAAACTCGATATCCTAAAAGCTGGTTGTTTTTATTTATGGCACAAAATTACATCAACCAGTTTGACATTTTGTCAAAATTCTGTGCTGGTCAAAATGGAAAGATTTTGGCGGTTCTTGCTGAAGGATGATATTTTTTAGTAACAGCAAATGACTAATTAGGAGTAGTTGAGAAAAAATAACAAACAAAAAACCTTCGAACCAAGCACGTGCGCAGGACTTTCATTTGGAAGAGGAGGGAGGGGACACAGAGGAGGAGGGGGACTAAGCGCCTAAAATAAGCCACTTATATGAAAAGTATATGAAACGTTCGTGACAATCAGAAAAATCTTGAGGGTTTTTTATGTTTTTTTTTGGGGGGGGGGCGATCTTGAAAACATGTCATATGTGTACATGATCGATTCCGAATGTATAACAAAAGCTGCTTTTCTGAAGCAGTCATTAAAAAAAAAAACGCATGTCATGCAGGCAACCCTGCTTCAGTATACACAAAAAAAAAGAGTAAGAACTAACAAATATATTCAATATATTCAAATATATTCAAGTAACAAATATGTTACTCCTTAATCGTATAAATGAAATTATCTTTGTCAGAGATGGGAGTCACATGAAAATTACAGAAAGTACGATAAAAGGAAGAGCACGAACCGATCTCATAAGTTGTCCCATTAAAATATGCTTGTAAAATTTAGAAGTTTTGTACTTTTCCAGAGAAATGTCAAAGATATGTTTTTTTTTTTAGTTTTTCCGATTTTTTTTTTGAGAAATGACCGCGTCAAACCAGTGGCTATAAAAATCAAGGAGAAGTCTTGCTCGAATTTTTGGTTTTATTCCCCTTTTTGAAAAAATGGGCCATGCCAAAGGGTCAATTTTTAATATTTCTCGCCGAAAACAGCAATTTAGAAAAAATGGCATTGAACGAACCGGAATAGCCTCTTAGTTTAAAATACCGAAAAACCTATTAATACACTTCCTTGTTGTTGAAGAAATATTGTTCTGCAGTGGCACATATCGTTCGTAATCACGTATGTAGTCCATATAAAATTAATTTAAAAAGCAAAGATTTCCTGAAGGAAGTAAAGAGCGAAGATGAAACTTAAAATGAACAAAAAATATTACTTTACAGCCTATCATATATCGATAAAACTAGTGTAAACCAACTGGTGATATTTCTCTATGTTTGTAGGATTATAGAAAACTAGCGCTTTATTGAAAACAAAATCCAAGTATAAAAAAGAAAGAATATTGATTATGAGTCAAAAGTGAGTACCTAGCCTCACAACAACAAACTAATCTGTAACACTTTTCATAGTCTTACACGAGCTGTGATTTCAGTACCTTCCACTGTACACTTAAATTTATCTTAATTTCAAGTATAAACAAAAAGTTATTTTAATAGACACAAAATCATTAAACATCAAACAGAGATTATGGATAAATTCATCAGGTAGTATATTGGTCTCACCTAGTATTACTCGAAATAAAGAACAAATAAACCATAATATGAACTCTGGAAATCCTGTTATTTCTCTCTGTACAACGGAGAATTTAAGTTAGGATACAGATTCTAAACTGAGTCTGTAGTCCTAATACTATTAAGATTGGTTCACTTCAAACTTGTCTACAAATAATCATAAAGTGTCTTTTTTAAATCCAAAACGACAGTCAATCATTGAACTGTGCTCATTGTGCAGAATTGATTCCAAATTAAACGAAAAAAAGCAACGATCCTAAAATGCTTTATTTTTACACTGTTAAAAGTGTCCTTAAATGGTTTACTTTAACAGTAACTAACCTCCTATATTGTTTTGTGTTTTCAGTAAAGTGCTAGTACCCATGCAAAAAAGTGATTTTCCTTGTTGTTCAAGGTGGGGGACTATAATTTCCCTTTAATGGTTTTCGACCATGCTGATTCCAATGTTGAACTTTTCATTTTGATATGACGCCATTTTCGAGGGATTTCAGGCTTTTTTCGAAATCACCATAAATTTATTTTCGCAATAAACTTCTACTTTTAAGACAAACTGTAATAATAGTTACCATTGCAGAATCAGTGTCAGATGGCATTTTTTGTCATTTGGTTGCAGCTACTGCTGCAACCATGATAAGTAGATTAACAGACAATAATTTGGAAAATACAATTTATCGGGTTACCTCATTTGACGCTTGATACATTTATGTACAGTATATAGTCGGGAAGTCAAACTTGAAAATCTGACAAAATAATGATTTAAGGGGTATAAGTGATCTGAGAGAGGTTTCAGACTAAATCGACCATGTTGATTACGAATATTTTGAAAATTTACTAGTGGAGTTTTGTGGATTTTTTGGCCTGTCATCCCCCTTCCCCCCTCCTACCGGATATTTTGTTCAGGTGTGGTTCAGTGGCGTAATTTCTTCAACATCCTGGGGGGGGGGACAAAGTTGGAGCCGATTTTCCCGTCAATTGAAAATGACAGTGACAATATATATACTTAAGAAAACTTAAATATGTATACTAAAAAAAACTGATCTGTTTCTGCGGATACTTGAGTTATATAGGTCTATCTTAAGAATTGACAAGATTTTTGAAGACGCCGAATTTCAGCTGGGGGGGTAACTGGGGCCTGGGGAACTTGCGCCCCCTGCCCCGGAGCAAATTACGCCTCTGGTGTGGTTGTAGGAAATTGAGTAAAGGCTCATTGAGCCTTCAAGCAGATTTGTTTTTTCCATTTCTAGCGCGCATTTTAAGTAGCAATAGAGATCGCACTTCAATAAACTGCTGTTTAGGCCATTTTGCACTGTTGGGTTGTAATTGTCGACCAAATCGGACAGAACGAGGAAAACAATATGGAGATATCCATTCGCTTTAACTTATCAAAAAGCATTATATGATCCACCAGTTCCCAAAGGCACCCTCCCATGGAAGTGCGTGAATAGAAAGTTAATGTTGTCTTTTAATAGTTAACAGAAGATATTTATTCCTAAGGATCAGCTAAATTTCCTGCTGAATGGAACTTCTTTCTGTTGTGAAAAAATTTGTTTTATTTCAGAATTATCAGTCTACATTCCGTCCATATCAAAACGGTTATCATAATTACAACAATGCCTACACGACCGGCCCATACGCAAATATGAATGGGGCCCAACCACCAAGGTAATGAATTCTTCTTTAAATATTTTTTTTCTACTTCTTATATCTATAATATTAACTTTATTGGAAGGTTGCCAAAGCCCGATTTTTGCAGGAGTCAAAATGATTTCTTAATGGGGAGTGTGTGTGTGTCTAATAAGAAAAAAGTACTTATTTAGCCATTACTTTAAAACACATGCTTTTTCTTTTGTACTTTCTAATTGGTTGGTCCGAGGCGCCTACTTCCCTCTGGCCGGATACCACCCCATTGTGTCTTTTTGCAAAGTTATAACAGTTATTACGGTCCTTGTGTTTAAAAAACATGTTTAATAAAAAAAAAAAAAAAAAAAAGATCGTGACTTTAAGGACCATATTGAGATTCCGAATATGACGTTGTCGTACAAGTCAAAATTGAGACTATGTTGTGTAGCTTTGAACATAAGGGAAATGCGAGTGGATTGATAAGTGCCATGATTTAGCAAATCTATGGGCGTATAGCTTATTGCAATTCAAGTATTTAAAATGGAGTACACTCTTCGATGACGAGAAACAATAGAAGGTTGAAGTGCACGAAAGTCATCAACATATTCTCAGCTGTTTAGGTATTGAAAAATGCTTGTTTACGTTTATTGTTAAATTATTATAATCCAAGGAAGGATATAGTTTTGAAGGTATTGTTTACATCCGTGTTTGTATCAATTGATGTACATCAAGTTTATTTATTTTTTTCTTTTTTTATTTTTTTTTTCGTTTTTTTTTACATAGGCTATAGGAAATTTTACTCCATAAACCGTGTGACTTATAAAATGAAACAAAGAAAAGCTTTTTCCCGAAGGATTTGGGTTTAAATATCAAACCTGCTGAAATTATCCAGGAGACAGAGTAGGTTGTCGCAATTAAAAGTTCTATTGCGTGTTCTACGCTGTACTGAAAACACAGAAAACGTATCAAATCCGAATTCAGACTTTCAAGCTGGAATGTCCATTCCTAAGACAGTATATCTATGTATTTGGAATCTGTCAGAAGTTTAACTGTGGGTCGTTTTTATTTACGTTTTAAGTTGTTCTTGACACCAAATAGTCCAGTAAATCAATCCGCATTTATACTTTATTCGTGTTTTTAGTATAATTATGATTAAAAAACTCGCTTTTATCAGACAACTCACTCGAACATTTAGTCCTAGAAACTAAATGAGGCCTTGACAACTTTGACCTACCTGCTTGACTTACTCAGGCACATACGCAGGAATTCTTTTTGGGAGGGGAACAACACAGTTCCTAAACAACATAAAAATAGGCATATTATCATAAAAAACATTGATGTTCTTTGTTGTTTTTTTTGGGGGGGGGCGGGGCGGGGCACAGGTCAAAAGTTTATCGTATATGTGCCTGACTTTCACTCTCTTAACTTGCATTTTCGATTTTCTTTTGAAAGACCGGAGAAGTCAATTTTTGAAAACAAAATGTCGTATGTTTTAGTTTAAGCACGCAATCAAACAGTTCCGAGTTCGTTACGAGTTGTTAGCGAGGTCATGGATACCTTGCTCTTTACGTTAAAGTTTCACTGTTTCAAAGTTTTTAAAGAATGACTCCTGAAACACAAGGGCCATTTAATTAGAATAGGAAACTTCTTTGAAAGTCCTAAAAACTTTAGCGTGAAGAGCAAGGTATTGAGGAGGGGGATACCCCTTCATATACAGAATAATTTCTGTTTATTTTGAGTTTTAATGTTGCTCTTTACTTTCAGTTGAAAAGAGCTGGGTTTTTTTACGTAATCTATTACAACATCTGGGACATTTTTTAGGTGCGACAGTCTACCCTGTGCCTGGGGTAGTTTCTAGAGGCGTGAACTTTCAATATCTCTCTTTATTTTAGTTGACAAAAAGGAACTTTTTTATTGGGATTTAACTCGCTTTTTGTTTTGTTAAAAATACTTCATAGCACTTAAATAATAGGTAATATTCAAGGTTAAAGTAAATAATGAGAGTCTAAATTTATTGTGTTTCCGTTAGGAAACGGATTTTTCGTTAGGAAAATCTAGTGATTTATTTCGAGGGGTCTCACATTTTGTGGGAAGAGCGGGAGGTGGATAAGTCAGTAGCTCAAAACCAGTGGACTATTTGAAGAAAAGATATTGAAATAAACAAAATTGACATTCCGGGAGAGGGGACGAATCCGGAGGTCTCCCAATGAGCATATGATTGGTTTATTTAAACGCAAGGCTATTAGAATAATGTTGAAATCGCAGGATAAGAGCTATGAGGTTTCTTAAAAATGCTATTTAGACTTTTGTTTAAAGTAGAAAAAAAATTAATTAAATTTGATAGCCATTTTAATGTACAAAAACATTGCTAATGCAAAAGAATTTGTTCACAACCAGCACCGTTGGGGAAAAAAGCTGAAAAAGGGATTAAAGATAAAATATTTAAAGTTATGTCCCTTAATGATACAAAATTCTGGCGCGTGGCCGAAACAACACGAAAGCAAAAGAAAAACACGATATTAAATAATAGGGCCATATAATTTATTCTTTGGCCAAGACTAGTTTTTTAAGAAGAAGTTGCCCATTATTTTTAAATCAAGAGGCCAAAGAGCTGAAAAATCGAGTTTTTTCAACCCTGATATTCTATTTATTATTTAATATTTAATGATACTATTTAATATATTATTTAATATCCGTTGTCAACAAAACTTGAGATATAAATGCTTTAAAAATTTAAGCATACAGCTTAAGGTAATAATCAGCAGTTGTTCTCAGCCAGTTTATTAACGCTTCTCACTACACTTTTTCCGCAAATTTTAAAATTTAACTTTGCATGGGCCATCTACTAAGTTGCAGCTACCATTGCAGCCATGAAAGCCAGACATCGCCTAGACACGACCAAATTTGTAACAATTCCATTTTTAAATTTCACTATCTGTAGGCTTTTTACAAGGAAGTGAAAATTTTTATAGGCTCTTTAGGCTCTTGTAAGGTTGTAGCCACCGTTGCAATATTGGACCATACATCACTTTTGCAAAGCGAACTTTCTCACCCTGTAAAGGCACATTCGCAAAGCAAAACTTGTTACTATGTCACCAGTGTAAACTCTTTTAGGTTCCATTTCATGTTTATCGTTTGTCTTGGAATTTGAAAACTACATAAATAAGTTTTATGTGTACGATGCAACAGTCTGAACAAACAACTGAAGGTTGCTTTTACCCGGATTACTACGTCCACATAGTTTCTGCTTTGATTACCTTGAATGATTTCCTGCTGCCACAAGCCGTCCATAAGATCGTCCTTTGACTGCCGTAAGAAACATCTTACCCAAAGATTAAACAAAACCAAAAATCTTGTGCGGCATTTGGTTCTAAAACTAAATGCTCTGTAAGGTCTCTTATAAGACTGGAATCTCATTAATTCGCAACTAAAACAGCATCACTAATCCCTACCATATTGAACTGAGATCTGATGGGGTTGGGATACCAACAATCTATATATTCCCTCGTAGTGGTCGAACCAAACTCGGACACCAAGAGCCATAGCTGTAGCAATCGACAAGTATTGGCTGAACTCTTCCAGCCCACATAGTAATTAGACTGAACACTCAATATTTACAAAATTATTCCCCTCACAACAGAAGTCGGTTTAGGTACAGTCCCTAAAAAGTTTCAACAGTGAGGTCAGCTCTTACTTTTCGTCATGTTCTATTCGACATCTCCTTTTGGTAGCCATCCCGATAGCTCGAATTCAGGGACCCACTCCCTTTTAGAGGCTGGATAGGCCCTGCAACCGAAAGACCAAAAGATTGACACTAACGGTTTACATTTCACCGAATTATGTTGAGATCCAGCAACCTGCAACCTCTTTAGATGTCCTGGATCCTACCGAAGGCATGAGCCCTCCTATGTGGAGGTCGGAGTGAATCTGGACCCCGAATAGCCAAAATTCTAACCATTGTTCAATTTTTATGAAACCTGACAGCCGTAGCAGAAATCCTGATTGTGCCAAACTCCTGTCCCAAAAAAATGGGATTTGAGCTGAACACTGAAATGCTACAAACAGAACTATAACTCTTGTTTTCCAGAAATTTTGACTGAGATCTGACTGCTTGCTCTGGTAAATATTGTGGTGGCAAGACTTTGGGGACTCTCTTCCTCATGAAGCCATGACTGGGCACTTACTCCCAAATGGAACAGATAGGACATCTACCTTTAATTACCGCCAAGTCTTGTTTGAGATTTGGCCAACATTTTTGGAAGATAGAATGAAGAAAATAATTTAGGGACCTTCCTTCTCCTATTGGGGTCAGATCAGGTTTGAACCGAGAATAGGCACCGTGGAAATTATGTCTGAGCCTCCATCAGCTTTTCTTGAAGTCCTAAGACTGTTCTGGTAGATGTCCTGATGACAAAAATTTAGACCCCCTCTGCTTACCATTCCCCTCCCATATATATGTATGTATATATTCTTCATCTGGTTGAGACCTAACAAATTTTTCTAGTAGAGGAGCTGAGGATAAAATTTTAGGGAGTATCTTCTCCCTCTTCCTATTGATGTTGGATTAGGTTTGGACTCAAATATGCGCAATGTGGGAATTAGCTTTCACGTTCATCAAACTTATGTAAAATCCGACAATCGGTTTTAGTAGATATCCTGACTAAGGGAATTTGGCCTCCTTCCCCTATTTCCCAAAGACATAGGGTGGTTGCCTTAAAGGACGCTAGCTCTTACCCCTAGCCAAGTTTGATTGAAACCCGCCGACCTGCTCTTGTAGACGTGGTGACAAGGATCTTTAACCACGATAGAGGTTGGATCGGGCACTGGACCCCCCAAAGGCATGGCTAGGACACTTATCGTTGCTTCCCAAACAGTGATGTTGAGATCTGGCAGCCCCATTTGGTAGATTTTAGATGTAATAATGAAAATAATTCATGGACTCCTCCCCCCTAAAGCCAAAGAGTGTTAGGACGCTAAAAACCACAACTTAGAAATTAGTTCTCACCTTTCGTCAATTTTTTTTTTTTTGAAATCTGACAGCCTGTTCATGTAGATGTTACGATTGCAGAAGGGGGTTGGACCTACCTTTTTTTGGAAATTTAACAAAATATTGTTTGTAACATTCATTAGCAAAAAGATGGGATTTCCAACAGCTACAAAACATGGATATTCCAACAACTTAAAAGATATACATCTAACTTGAATTTCCTCTGCCCTTTTTGAATTCTATTTTGTTTTTGAATTTTCATTTTGATTAAAAGCAAACTGGCTGGATATCTTCTATCTTTTCAATTTTCTTTTTTCTTTCTTAAAGGCTAACAAATTGGGTTTCCTCTGCTGTTGCTTAATTTTCATTTTGTTGAAACATAAGTAAGTTGGATCTCTTCTACCCTTGCCGAGTTCTTAAGCCTAGCAGGTTAAAATTCCTACCTATTTTGTTTCCCTCGCTAATCTTGTTGTACCTCGATAAATATACCCTGTAAGTACTTCATTTATGTGCCTGTAAAATGTGGAATTTTGCCAACAAAAATACACACAAAAAAGTAAACAGCTTTCGACTTAACTCTATTTCCTACAATTTTTACGTCAAGTTTACAAATTTTAAGATGAAGATGGCTTACCTTAAACCCAAATTGTACAACTGGTCCAGAATTTTAACGAAAAATCTAAATAATTCTTCACAGAAATTTCAAAATGTCTGAATTTGGTGTGAAACTTTTTTTAGTGAAATATTCTGAAGTCGCTTTGTCCATGTATTTTAACAGGTGCGGATGACATTATTTGGTGAGCCTTGATTTGGGAATTTCTTGACATCTTTGTTTGATAGAATATTTCTTTTTTTCTTTCTGGGCATTTTTAGCGACTTAAGAAACTAATTTACATGACGTCCAGCGCAGAAGTAAGTTTTTTTTTGGGAACAGGCACAACTTCGAAAAAAAGCGCGAACTGTGTTAATGTGCGAACTATATGGAAAAAATGTGAGAATTAGCTATGTTTCGAGGTGGGGGGTGCAGAACCGAAAACCCCCGTCTGGGTATGTGCCAGCACGGCATACACATTAACATAATAAGTAAAGATTATCAATAGCCCCTTGAGAAAAAAAAATAATAGCTTTAATGATATCAGGGCATAAATTATCATGAACATTTCAAATGACTTGTAGAAACACAAAAAAAATCGTTTTAACGGATACTACAACTACAGCTACAGCTCATCCACGCAAAAGCAAAATATGTGTTTTGTTTACATTAAAAAAAAAATATTCGGCAGTAATTCGGGAAATACAAATAAGTCAAAAAGTAAATTACCACAACAAAAGTCAAAAGGAATGAAGGGCTTCAGATGTTAGAAAACGTACGGATATTTATGTGGAGAAGAGTAAGAGGCTTTAACCGAAATTTAAACTTGAAAACGGGGAAAGCTATTTTAGAAAGTAAAGTTTTTTCTATATTTAAACTTTCTGCTTAAAACACAAATTTCATCTTAAAGATCTTCTTTAAAAAAAACTATATTTACAGTATGTGTTTAAATTTACTATTGTATGTGCACAGACTATTAAAAGATTTTTACGCTCCAAGAACCTTTGGTGTCCACGTGCTGTTCTTTTATTTTACAATTACAACAAAAGAGAATTTATTGAGGAAGGTCTAAAGCGTCTTAATGTTTGATCTCATTTTGCTTGTCGGATTTTGTAACGCCAGGTCCAGGTACAGTACTTTCCGTTCCCTATAAAACATTATATCATTGCTATTGTAATTTGTGTATTCGGTATCAGTTTGTCGTTTGGTTATTACATCTTTTGATGTGCTTTGTGTGTAATGCTCAGTTGCTCAATGTATTCACGTCAAGTTTTCTGTTTGACCTTCAAGCATGGGTGCCGCCAGAGAAGAGGGGGATGCCTTTTCCTGGGAAACGAGAATATTTCAAAATTTATAAAAAGAGAAAATTGAGAAATACTCCCATTTAAAGCTTGGTAAATACAAAGTTCTTGGTAATATGGAAATTTCCTGGTGGCGCTCATACCTTCAAGGTCTTGGTGCTTTTTCCTAACTTGTATTGTCTTAAATTGCAGGGTTTATGGGTCCTATTCAATGCCCCCTTACTTTGCTGAATGTGATCGTCCTACTTTTAGAGGCAATTACGGTAAGTGCTAATAGAAATTTTATTATTCTGATATGCTATGCTGATCAGACCTCTAAGTCAAGGTCCCCGTGAAATGTTTCAACACATGCGATAATGTCTGTCGGGTTGAACTCTAACCCTTTAAAGGTGCATCAAAAGTGGCAGCTGCTAATTCTGGCCTAATTTTAATTGAAGTCCAATTTGCCATTCTTGTGGATGCGAAGTATAAATATGCAGTCCTTGCCTCGCAGAGGTCTGGCCACAAATGCCCTACTGTTAAGGATTTAGGGACTCCATCCCATCGCGTAGCACAAAAAGCTCAGTACAAAAAGCTGGGACCCTAACTCTTACTTCCCGCGATGTTGTGCTGAGATCCGACAACCTGTTCTAATATACAAGCTAAAACCTGCCCTTTTTTTTAAATATGGGTGTATTTTATGGAGGCTTTCGATCTAGAGTTTTTTTCTAGGCTAATGATTGTTTAGGTTGACCAAAAACAAGCAGTAACCTATAACAATTGCAAATATATTTTATTATTATTATTCTGAATTCTTCTCAACAACACATGGATTCTAAATGTTTAATATGGGGAAATGCCTATTAAACAGGTAAAAACTCGTTAAATCTCACTTAAAATGTTTAATTCTGAGTTAAACTTACAAATTTGGGTCTCTAAGCTCCCATGGCCTACGAATTTGTAATTCTTGCCCTGAAAAAGCTAGTTATTGTATAATAAAACCAGCCTAACTTTTGCACTGGTACTTGTATGCTGTAGATACGCTCGAATAAAGCGCTACTAAGTCAGTCTAGCCCTTAAGCCATAAGACATGTGTTGTGTTTTTACGTGGGATTTTAGGTGAAATACTATTTTATTTTTAGTTGTCTAGCTTTAATTATGATCCCAAGACCTTTACTATATACTCCATATAGCACTATTTTGAGTGATCTGCCTCAGCATGTACTTTTTGGGCAGAATAAACCTTATGAACAGGCCCTGGAAGAAAGGAGAATGACATAATCTCAATATAGCATGTGTTTTGCATTCCGACCACGCGAAATCCAAGTCGTCTCTGGTTTCCTTTTGCTCCAGACTTGGAGTCTAGCAAAATTAGTCTAGCAGGAGTCTAGCAAGTAAAAAAAAATCTTTTCTGTCTAAAATGCCGCACTAAAACACAATATCTACGCTGAGTTCAGTGTTGAAATTGGAAAATAATGAATGCCTACGCTTAGGGGATAATAATGACTTCGAAACAGTTTTAACTGGAATTGTATAACACAAAAAATAAAACTATAGCAAATATGGTGAAGTCAGGACTGATTAGCTGGTGGCAGCGAAATGAAAGCGGTCATTCATTATTAGAAGTTGAAGTCAACGTGTTTTTGGCTTGCTCACATTTTTGATTTTAAGATGCTTTTGTACAGCAGTTTAGCTGCGTGTTTTTTTTTTTTTTTGCTATGGTTCTGTACTTTGGTTCTGAATGTGGTGTATATTATGAGCTTACTAGTCAAACAGCCTGTCGGACCACAGGCACAAAAATGAAAGAAAACGTTGCGTATGCTGTTTTTGACGGAAGGAGAATAATGTAGGTTACTTGTCGGTTATTGGAAACACATTCAAGAATTACGCTTAGGTTACATCTCAGAAAAGCGGTTTCAAATCTAAAAAATAAAGTGATGGATGATACAATGCATTGAACGTAGACAGAATGCATTAGGCTTGTATAATTTGCAAGGCCGTATCCGGGGGGGGGAGGGTACCCGGTTTGAACCCCTCCCCCCCCCCCCCGAAATGTTTGTTTTACTCGTAAAAAGGTAACAAAAATGGACATAAACAAATTTTGTATACGTTTTTTGAGGTTTTTTATGTACCCCCCTAAAAAACATTAGTGACCCCCCCCCCCCCCAACAAAAATCCTGGATGCGCTTCTGATAATTTGGGCTATATATTTGCACATTAGGGGGGGGGGGGTGCTGGTTAGACTAGGTTACGTTAGGTTGGTTTGGGTTAGTTTGGGTTGGGTTAGGCTGGGTTTCCATAATTTTGCTTCTAAAGTGTTATTTTATCATCCCGTTTTGTTATTTTTCATTAGGATCAACTTCACTTTTTGGATGTGTGTTCCAATAACCGACAAGTACCGAAAGTAGTTTACCCTCTGTTATATTCTTTTGTGCCCAGGGTGATCCTGTTGATCCAACCTTAGCTGCAAAGTCTCTTTTTCAGAAGCTAGCACCCTGAACAAATGTGTATTGAACTGGTGCTAATTAACTGCAAGCTCTCGACCGACCAGAGCTTGTAACTTGCTAGTTTCGTAGACCCGAGCTAGCAAGGGGTAGACTAGGATAGTTACGATTAAATGAAGATTCTGATGGTTCATGAACGAGGAAAATATAGGTTATATCTTGATTACATATATATATATATATATATATATATATATATATATATATATATATATATATATATATATATATATATATATATATATATATATATATATATATATATATATATATATATATATTGGTCTGTCCCAAAGCGATCTGGTCTGTCCCAAAGTACCGGGTAAAAGTGACCTACCAATTATATATAAGGTAGATGCTCACCGTGATTATTAACCTAAAGTACACATTGGTGGGAACATAGAATGTAAATCTTGGGCGCTAAATTCTTATTTGTTAAATGGTATTAATCTGTTTGAAAATTAAATCGGCTGTAATTTGCCAGGACTAATAAATAATTATGAGACGTGTTTGCTGTAATAATGTTTGATAAATGCCAACTGTAAAACTGAGGTAGGGCCATAAGAAATATTTAAAAATGTATTTCTTAATTCCGACTGTTGGGCGGTTGTGCATGTGGGGAGCTTTGCTATTTGGGAGTTATTCAATGAAGAATCAAATGAGTCATACGTTTTTAGGGTGAAGAGTCATTTAGATGGAGTTATTTAGAGTTATTTAGATCCATTCTATAGCCTACCATTGTGTACATTTCAATTTGTGTTAAGCTTGAACCAATGAATGCAAGAGCTGCGAGCAAAAGGTCGGTATTTTCCGTATATACTTGTTTAATTGCAGCTACTAGTTTTCCTCTGAACCGGGTGCTATTTGAGAGAAGGGCAAGTGGACCCCCACCCCTCCGGTGGCTTAAATGCTTATAAAGTATGTTTTAACGAGTGAGTGACTTGCTCCAAAATGGTTTTGAAACTTAATTTTAGGTAGCTTTTCCTCTTTGTACATTTGAGGCTCTTTCTTCCTCCTCCCCCTTCTCTCCTCCTAAATTCCCATGTCAAAGTTACTTGTATTTATAGACACGGCTGGGATCTAAAGAATTACTATGTTTGATATTTGATCAGAATTAGGACCATTGGTTGAGTTTTAGTTATATGAAGCCTACAAAAAGGCTGTGAGTGGAACAAGCTTGAAAGTTAAATAGATTCAGCAGTAGTGAATTACCTTGCTTATTCTTGTTTTACAGGGATGCCTTCCAGTTCACCGTTGAGCAGCCTTTCACCGGCTTCCAACAGTTTCGGCCACAACCAACCTCAAATATCTCCTCAACTTTCCAAAGAGGCCCGTTTATTCGGCTACCCACTGGAATTAGTCAACCAAGACATGAACGGGTTTCGTCCGTTACAAGATATGGCAACCCAGCAAATGCCATGTCAGGTAATATTGTTATTTTTCTATTCGATTTAAATTCAGAAGTTTCTATTCGATCTGATTTTCGTAAACCTTGGTTTTTGGATAAGTAATACTGCAGAGAAGCTCTCCTTATTAGCAATCACATTTAGAACAAAAAAAAAATCCTCACACAGAGGCAAGTTCACAATTATTTGTCTTTATGCAAGTTTTATAATGTTTTAAGTAATAGTTTTCATGCCATTGCACTCGTCTTCTACTATTTTTGGAGAAACAAAACCAGCTTTCTTTCTAATTTTATTCCTCTGTCGCAAGCCCAGCAACTGAGCAACGGCCGTTTTCGCTAGTTTTCACTATCTGTATCTATGGAGTTTTCTTTGTTTAAGACTTTCCGTCGACATATAGCATTAGAATTTGAGTAGAGAATAGATTGTAAATGACGTAGGTTCAGTTTATAGCGGTGGCGACGGGACATTTTGTCAATCTTCTGTTAAAGTTGAATAAAAAATAAGAAGATTTTCAACTGCAAGTAAGGAGTAACATTAAAACTTAAAACAAATAAGAATTATTCTGTATTTGTGGAGAAAGGCTGCCTCTTCCCCAATCCCTTTCTTTTTACTCTGAAGTTTTTTAGTGCTTCTTATTCCGATTAAACGGCACTTGTGTGGAGTCTTCTTAAAGAATTGGGGCAAGAAGTCAAACTTTAGAGTAAAGAGTGAGAGATTGAGGAGGGGGCAGACTCCCTTCATATACGAAATAATTCCGGTTCGTTTTTTAGTTGTAATGTTTCTCATTACTTGCAATTGAAAAACCTTTTATTTTAAATCTAATTTCTGATCGTCTTTCAAATGATGACAGGGAATATGCCTCCCCTATCGGTGAACAATTTCCCCCGAAATCCCCTCTGAAAATTTTCACAGCCACTGGAAAATTCTCCTTACTTTCATTAAAAAAAAACAAACTTGTTTTTCATTGAATTTCGGATTGTTTTTTTAAGTCATACCGGAAATCCTCCCTCTGTGGGAAGCTTTCCTGGAAAATCCCCTCTTGCAATGGAAAGCTCCTCTCACGGAAAATTTCGCTCTGAAAATTCACCCCGCGGGAAATCCGTAGTAAAATTGAACAGCTGAAGAGAAATAAAACAAATAAAAAGAATTTCGTATATAAATTCTGAAAAATTCTCTCAATAGAAAATCCTCCCCCCGCAGAAAATTGCCGTATATTTCCCAGCAACATATACTATATGCAAACATTGGGCAAATCGCATATTTATGGCCCTTTCCCCAGAGGTTGTGCGGGTCATGTCTTCCTCAGAGGCATAGTTATTGGACCTTTGAAATATACTGAGCCAAATGGCTGTCTCAAAATTTTGATCGGATGTCTTTTGGGGAAAAAGGGCGTGGAAGAGGGGGCTAGTTACCCTCCGATCTTTTTGGCCACTTTAAAATAGCACTAGAACTTTTAATTTTGGTTCGAATGAGCATTCTCTCTCCCAATCTCTTGGGACTATTGGGATTGATACGATCACCCCTGAAAAAAAAAATGCATCCGCTATCTTTCTTCAGGTAAAAAATATACAATCCCACGTTTTTTAGATAGGAGCTTGAAATCTCTATTGTAGATGATATGCTGAATCTGATGATGTGATTTTCATTAAAATTACTTGACTGTTTGGGAGTGCCCCCATTTTTTGGTAAATTTGGTAAAAAAAAAATTTCAGGCTCTTAGCTTTTGACGGATAACATTAAACCTTTTGTGCTTAATATGTTTGGAATTAGCATAAAAGTCCATTTTTTTATGTTATGATTGCTATCAAAATTCCTTCTTTTAGAGTAGCGGTTACTTTTGGGCCGAGGCGCTCCTTACTTACAGTTCGTTACCACGAACTGTTTAGGTGTAGACTATGCTTTCCTTTCTTGCATATGCTTAAGAAAGATTGCGATTGGTTTGCGAAAATACGTCACAGATGTAAAACAATGAAATTGAAGCTATTTTTTTTTTACCACGAAATTATTGAACAGTAACGTCTCTTTTTCCCTCTGATATAACATTGTAAAAGTGTTCAGTAAAATGGCTTGTTGAACATATATAAATGCTATTTTTTTTTGTTTTTGAAGAGGCAATCCTTCGTGAAAGTAACGAGTGCTATTTGAAACCGGCTTCGCGTGTGAAATTTGTCTAAGTTAAAGGTTTATTTTCTCTGTGCAAGTTTTCTTGATTTGCTTTTGCATCTGTTTATATTGAAAAACACAGAAAAAGCATAAAAAGATGTGAAAATTGAAAAATTCTCCGGTTTTCTAAGCAAGCTCAGGTCATTCAGAAGAAAAGTTTTAAGTAATGTTATGCTTCTGCCTTGATGAGTGGGTATATCTGAAAGTAGGTTTCCATAGAACCGTGGTCAACCTCTTTAGGTTGAAGGGCTTCCTAAACTTTTATAATCTGGACATTTATCGAAAGAGGTTGTCCAATCTGAGCCAATCTTGATTAGAGATAACATCTATTGTCCTAACTTGTCTTTTTGGAGGATCAGGGATTAATCTGCCCTGTGTATGGAGGAGGGTTGGGAGGGCATTTAAATCATACCCATCATGTGACTATAAAAATGGCGTAGTTGCTGCCAATCTTACTTCTATGTAGGGGGGGGGGTGAGGGCCATCTACACTTAATCAGAGTCGCTACCAAAACTACCAAACTAGAAAAAAATTGGTAAAAATGCGTAGTTATTGCATCTAGTTTCAGTGCTCGATTGAAGCTCTGTCTTGGAACAGGTATATTTTGTCATCCTTATCCATAAATATGGCCCTGGAACCTCCACTAAATTTGCTTGGGGATATAGCTTTTAATATGTCCGTGCCTTTAGAGTGCTCAAATTCAATCTAATAAACATTGTAACTTGTGTTGCTCTTTGTAACACTAACTTGTAAAGCCTTGGCACTGGAGGTCTAGTTGTCCAATTATATTGTTTATTTGAGTTTTCTTTGGTTTTACAATCTATTCAAGTCTCTACCTAATACACTAATTCTCATTAGAATCGAAAATGAGGATAAAATGATAGTTCTCATCTTGTATGTTCTTACCTAGGTCCAAGCTCCTTCTCAGAATGGCCAAAGCTGGGGAAGCCATTGTATTCCACCGCAGCTAGATCCTTGGAGACGGAGAACGGAATCGGCCCCGAATCAAATGTTAATTCAGCATGAAGACCAAAAGAAAGACACGCTACCACCTGCTCAGAAACCCATCCAACAGGACAAAATTAAGACGTATGGCTTTCACTCTTTTTAAATATTGCAAATACTCCCAATCCCCAGTCTTTCTCAGGTTTTGTACCAGTTCTGCCCTAGTCACACTAGTGCTGCATCTATTGAACGAGCTTGTCTTAGATACAGTATTAGTAGGCTGAGTATTAAGTTTGAAAGCTGATCCTGCCTAACTTTATTGACTGTAATCGTGGGTAATTTTGTTTTCACCCAATGGTTCACCCAAACGTTCCTTTAAAATATCTAAAAAATACTCCTTATAAGGGATAGAGTATTCTTGGTCTATACAGGTTTATAGGTTGGGGGGGGTGGTTGTCAATTCTTTTGTGATGAGATCCATTTTCAGCGCCTAGTATCCATCTAAGCAGACATAAAAGCAGGAATTTCTTTGGGGGCCAATAAAAAAAAAGAAAAACGTTTGATAAGGGCCCAGAAATTTGGGAAAATTTAGGATCCCCCCCTCCATCTGCGCACATGCCTGCCTCTATGTGGTCGCTCCCCAACCTGGGATAATGAAAAGACAATTGGCGGCGGTTCCATAGATAAGGGGTCATAATCGGTCTTAAAGACAATGAATTAAAAATGATTTTTTTTCTGATGAACGTAAAGAACGAAGATGAAACAAAAAATATTGCTTCGCAATTTATGCGACATAAATCTGAAATATTGTTTCAAATAAACTGACTATATTTCCCTTAATTTATAGAATTTTGAAGAAAAAAAAACAAACTAACTCTTCACTGTAACCACAAAATCAACGCAACAATACACGCTTAAGAGCAGAAGGGGGCTTCTGCTCTTAAGTACCCTGTCGAAAAAAAAGACTAATTTATAAGGCTCTCAGTAGTCTTTCGCCGGTTATGAAATCAGTAAATTTTAGTATTCAATTTTAATTCTCTCAAACCTCAAGTAAGGTCTTTTTTTAATTAATTCTTGTTCGTTTTTAAATATATATATACAATAACCCTTATACAAAGATTTTTGTTGAAAGGTGATGAAACTAAAGAAGTCAAATGAGTTTTTTGTTTTATATATATATATATATATATATATATATATATATATATATATATATATATATATATATATATATATATATTTATATATGACAGAATAGATGGGAAATATATAATTTGGGCTATATATTTGCACATAAGGGGGGGGGGTAAAGTATTTGGACTTTTTTAAGTCAGAAAGCAATTGTTACTTCATAATATGAAGAATAATTGTACCTAACACATTTGCATGCGTACCCGCTATACTTTACCCCCCCCCCCTAATGTGCAAATATACAGCCCAAATTTATTTCTAAACTAACGAAGCAACCGGTTTGTTCTTGATTTTTACACATCTTAAACTTGAGTGAGTGGCGTATAATACACAAGTACCGGAATTTTTCATGGTGAGAGATCCGGATTTCCCGTGATTATTTAAAAACGATCAGAAATTAAATTTAAAAGAACAATGTTTTTTCAACTGAAAGTATGGAGCAACATCAAAACTTAAAACGAACAGAAATTATTACATATATGAAATGAGTTGCCCCTTCCACAAGACCTTACTCTTTACGCTAAAGTTTTATCTTCTTGTTCTAATTCTTTAAGAACGATTCCTGAAACACAACGGCCGTTTAATTAGAATAATAATCTTTGTTTTAAAATTTTATGAAAAAAAAACACAACTTTGGCGTCAAGAGTGAGGTGTTGAGGAGGAGGCAACCCCTTTCACATACGTAATAATTTCTGTTCGTTTTAAGGTTTGATGTTGCTCCTTACTTTCAGTTTAAAAATTGGTTTTTTCTTTATTTTATTACTTACAGATAGTATTTGTTAATGGGAAACGTAGGGAACAGGTTTTTTAAAGATAAGTAAAGAGCCTCATTAAACCGAAAATGAGCAGAAATAAAGTCAAATAACCTTCAAAGTAAAAACCATGGAGTCTTAATAGAAAAAAAAGATATCAAATAATTTTTATGAAAAAGACTATAAGTAGAGATGGGGGTCCGACTCCGGGACGAGACCCCTGCTGCCACCTACAACTTTTTTTGCACCCCATATATGGGTATAGCCTCCCTAGGGAGAAAGATTACGTAATGGGGTCAATGACCTCTTTTTCCAAGGTCGATTTATTTGATGTTTCTATGTGTAATAACTCCGGAACGAAGGTTGCACATGCGCATTGAATTCTAACGGGAACAATGTTATTGATCTAGGAGTCGAGGGGGAAGTGAATTTCCGAGAACTTGATTGCGTAATCAAAGTGTGTCAACAACAACAACATCAACCTTGACATTCGCTGAGAGCGTGCACTTACAACAACAACAGCAACATCGACCTTGGAACACCTGTGCTGTCGACCTCAATTCACCTATCGTGAATCAATAATTCCCCTTAGAAACAACAAATTAATTTCCCCTTTTTGACAGATCAATCAATCAATGACATCATCTGTCAGACTTTAAAAATTTTCGCCTAGAAACATTTCTCCAGGAATAGATCCAAATCATTAATGTCTTTGCCTCGGGAACAGTTCTACTGGTTGAACTCCAAAGGATATTAATAACCAAAGGCCATGGAAACAATTAGGCAAGAAACATCTTAGCGATGAATTGTTTTAGCGCGCGAAAAGGTTTCATATTAATTTGAAATGCGTTAGCGCAGAGATGCCAATAACAAAGGAACACGCTGAATTTACGTTTAGGGATTATTTGGGCGAAACCGTTTTAGACAGGTTCTGGAACTATTTCGGCGAAACAGATAGAGACATTTTAAAAGAAGATTTTTGAAGAGATTTTAGAAGAGAATTTAATGGTGAAACTCTGTGGTCGTTATAATACACAAGTTTCATTTCAACAGTGTTGTGAGGTCCTCTAACCCAACCCCAAAGGGTTCCAATCCTCCTACCCCAACCCCGAAGGAAGCCCCCCGGTCCTCAAAGGCCCCCCAAGTTCCCAAAGGCCCTCCACCAGTCCCCAAATGTCCCCCAGGCCCCCAACTGCCCCCCCCCGGACACTCAAAGGCCCCCCAAGCTCCCAAAGGGCCACCGGCGCCCCAAAGGCCCACCCAGACCCCCAAATGCCATCCCCGGGCCCCCCAAAGGCACATCGAGCTCCCAAAGGACCAACGGGGTCCCAAAAGCCCTCCACCGGTCCCCAAATGTCCCCCAGGCACCCAAAGGCCCTCCCGGTGCCCCAAACACCCACCCCCACCCCCCCATTCCCACCCCGGACCCCAAAGCCCCACCCCCCGGCCCCCAAGGGCCCCCCGAGCTCCCAAAGGACCACCGACCCTCAAGGGACCCACAGACCCTCCAAGGCTCTCCCCGAGCACCCGTCTTTCGTTGATGTGTGTTGTCTGAAACCTATGATTTGGGATGTGTAGTTTGCTACTTCAGGCCTTTCTGAGCTAAGGTTTCCTAGTATTTCCTAGGTGAATGTTGTCTGAAACCAATAGTTTGGGATGAGTAGTTTGCTATTTCAGGCTTTTATGAGATAGGTTTCTTAGCCTTTCGTTGGTGTGTGTTGAGTGAAACTTATGATTTGGGATATGTAGTTTGCTATTTTTGACTTTTCTGAGTTGGATTTCTTAGTCTTTCATAGGTGTGTGGTGTCTGAAACCTATGATTTGGGATGTGTAGTTTGCTATTTTCAACTTTTCTGAGCTGGATTTCTTAGCCTTTCATAGGTATGCGTTGTCAGAAAATTATGATTTGGGATGTATAGTTTGCTATTTCAGGCTTTTCTGAGCTAAGGTTTTCTAGTATTTCGTAGGTGAATGCTGTCTGAAACTTATGATTTGGGATATGTAATTTGCTATTTCCGACTTTTCATAACCGGATTTCTTAGTCTTTCGTAGGTGTGTGGTGTCTGAAACCTATGATTTGGGGTGTGTGGGTTGCTATTTTTTTGACTTTTCTGAGCTGGATTTCTTAGCCATTCGTAGGTGTGTGTTGACTGAAACCTATGATTTGGGATGGTTAATTTGCTATTTTTGACTTTTCTGAGCTAGATTTCTTAGCCTATCATATGTGTGTCCGTTCAGAAAATTATGATTTGGGAGGTGTAGTTTGCTTTTTGGACTTTTCAGAGCTAGGATTCTTAGTCACTCATAGGTGTTTGTTGTCTGAAACTTCGAGTTTGGGATGAGTAGTTGGCTATTTCAGACTTTTCTGAGCTAAGGTTTCTTAGTATTTCGTAGGTGAATGCTGTCTGAAACTTATGATTTGGGATATGTAAATTACTATTTCGGGCTTTTCTGAGTTGGATTTCTTAGTCTTTCATAGGTGTGTAGTGTCTGAAACCTATGATTTGGGATGTGTAGTTTGCTATTTTCGACTTTTCTGAGCTAGGTTTCTTAGCCTTTCATAGGTATTTTTGTGTCATAAACTTCCTTTTTGGAATGAATAGTTTTATAGGTCAAGATCGTCTGAGCGCAGGTTTTTTCGTATTTCGTTAGTGAAAGATGCCTGCAAAATAGTTTAGGATGTTAAGTTTTCTGCGATCAACTTTTATTAACTGGAGTTTATATCATTTCATCGGTGTAAAATGTCTGAAATCAATGAGTTTGGATGTGTGGGATTACTCTTTCAGCCTGTTATGAGCTGGAGTTCTTATTATTTCATAGGTGTGTAGTGTCTGAAACCTATGATTTGGGGTGGAGGGATTGCTACTTTTGACTTTTCTGAGCTGGATTTCTTAGCCTTTCATAGGTGTTTGTTGTCTGAAACATATAGTTTGGGATGACTAGTTTGCTATTTTTGACTTTTCTAAGCTAGGTTTCTTAGCCGTTCATAGGTGAGTGTTGTCTGAAAGCTATGATTTGGGATATGTAATTTGCTATTTCTGACTTTTCATAACCGGATTTCTTAGTCTTTCGTAGGTGTGTGATGTCTGAAACCTATGATTTGGGGGTGTGTAGGTTGATATTTTTTGACTTTTCTGAACAGGATTTCATAGTTATTCGTAGGTGTGTGTTGACTGAAACCTATGATTTGGGATGGTTAATTTGCTATTTTTGACTTTTCTAAGCTAGATTTCTTAGCCTTTCATAGGTCTGTCCTTTCAGAAACTTATGATTTGGGAAGCACACGAAAACTTACATGCACACAAAAACTTAAAATCACAAGAAAAATTACATTCCAAAAAAAAATTACATTCACAAAAAAACTTACACACACACACACACACACACACACACAAAACTTACACACACAAAAACACTAAAAATCACAAACACACTCAAAAAATTAAACACACAAACAAAAACAAACACAAAAAAAAACGCACACAAAAAAAAAAACATAAACACAAAAAAAATCACACACACACTCACAAAAACTAACACACACACACACTCACAAAAATAACACATACACACACGAAAACTTACACACACTCGCCAAAACT